>NC_071978.1:2513681-2532481 GCF_026283585.1 Hylaeus volcanicus | reverse complement strand
CGCGCGAGTGCCTTCACACGTGGCCCAGCGAATTTTTACAGAAAATTAAATACCGAAAAATGATAGAAGTATGCATACGTCCCTATTAGCGCGGGAAAGTGTTGTCTCGCGACTCCTGGAAGAAAGGACACGAAACGGTGTGGTATAGAGTTTAATCCCGAAAGGTTCGTCGTAAAACCAGCCGTTAAAGCGCGTTTCAAGTGGCAGTGGCGATAATCGCGCGACTCGTAAACTCACCGTCCGCGTTCACCTTTCCCCTCGCGCGTTTGATGAGATGGGACCACCCACTATAAACGCGCACCAAACGATTCCAAGGTGTAATCTCGCACGCAGCGGTAACCGTTGTACAGTTTGCTGCTTAAGTGGTGCACTTCGCGCGCACGGATGACTACCAGCGAGATAAGACAATTTTCGAACGGGAACGTTGAGTTTTCGAAAGCAAACCACGCAGCTTTCTTGCTGCGAGAAATCTTGATTACTCGGGCTCCTTGGAATTTATTTATAGGAGATCGGCCCTCGGGATGGGCGGAAAACGTGCTGGACATTTGGAGAGGCGTAAAATGTTCGACTCGTGACGTACAATTTACCAACAACCATCGTGCTCGATTAAATTTTGGGAACGAACTCGAGCACGTACTCGGACCTGAGGAAAATTGTGAGAGAAATGGGATTCGGGGTGCCCTCGCAGTGCAGGCGGACGAAGTTTTATTTGAATAATAGAAGACGGGTGGAACAAACTCGATGGAATCTTTTCGCGACGTTTGTTCGATTGAACGGTTAAACGTTTATCTCTTCAAGCATTTTATTAAAAAACATGAATGGTCTTTAATTGAATGCTGGAAGTGCTTGCAGGCGCGAAACGCCGGTCGATTATACACTCTTGCGATACATGCGTATTTCGAGGTCCTAATCGGTGTCAACTACTGCACGTATCGACCTACTGAGAAAGACCCGTTAAGTTGGATCTCCCTTCCCCACTCCTTGCCTCTTTCTCTGTCTGACTTTTGGCTTTTAGAACACCGGACGGCACACACTCGAGTATGCTGCATTATTATGCCGTTTAAGCGGAGAGTATGCCATGTTTCGCGACAGTTTGGAGTACCTATGACTTTTGCTGCTAGCTACCAACGTGACGCGATATCGAAATAATTCTCGAGTTAGCAATAGCAGTAGAGAGTATACAGTACTTGGATACTTCTATTATTTAAGGGATAAAATTATCCCGTGTAATATAGCTCGCAAGCGTGGGCGAAAGAAAGTTGGAGCCCTAATGATATAATACCGGACCTTAAGCTTTTACGACGGATTGAGAGACCCTGTCGCGGCGAACGTGGGCGTGCAGACCGCTGCGTAGGCTCATTCAGACGCTGTTTCGTTATTCCACTCTCGTTTGTGCTGATTTTGCGGACGCTGTGCCTCCTGGCCGCCACCTTCGAGGCTTTTCCCGCCTGTTAAGAGATTTTCTGCACGTCCCGGACCTTTTTGTACGACACGATGCTCCGCGGATAAGATACTACGGATTTACGCGTGTCGAACTGACAGCCATTTTTAGGAGCAGGCTACCGTTAACGGCCTTCACGGTGCAAACCGTTTGCATAGGAGAACAGTTATCAAAATGACAGCTTCGAATTATTCAAACGACGACGTGCAGAAACACCTGGCAAAATGAAAAATTCATTGTTGGAAGGCATCGCGATTGGTATGCTCGAGCATGACTTTATGTCTCACCTTTAAAGCTTTCAGGCTTACAGTTAAGGTAATATATGTCGTACTGTAGCGACAAAAATTCCAAAAAAGATAACAGACTCCTCCTTGTACTCGCTGTGTCAATATTCTTCTTCACAAAATGTTGGAGGAGAACTGTTAAGTCGAAGACCTCGTTAACGAAAGATAAAGACATGCTCGTACCCGACACGACGTCTCTTAATTATTATTTCGAACAAACAGGCATTTATAAGGATCGGTTTGAATGTTAATTGAATCGCTAATTCGGATCCTAATAAACACCATCCAACAAATTAATTTTAGGACGTTCCGTTCTACCGTGCCAGTTTCTCCGCCCATCCTGAACCTGCTGACCGATATACAATATCGATTCTTCAAACGGAGAACGAGCACAGAGGCGTGTATGCTTACATGCATGCCAGCATGGTTCAAGAACGCTCGAGGACACCGGTCATAAACTATTGACGCGGAAATTGTGGCCAACAACTCGGAAGGAAATGACTATAATAAGCGACCACGGTGCAGGAAACGTACACAGAAACACGTACAAATTGCTCGTAATTTCAAGATATTCGGGTCGCGATCTTCGAGGCCGTCGTGCATTAGACATGCCCTGCACGTTCTCGATATTTTGTCCGACGCGACGTATCGATCGCGATTCAATTCGAAGCTATTTGCGTACATCGTAACAAGTTTCTGGATGGTCCGAAATAGAGCAATTCTTGGAATCGGCCTGCAAACTTTTAAAAAAGTTGAAGATGAACATCGAAAGTGGCTGCTGATGGACCGCCTCATAGTTCGATCGACGTTTTGAATATTTATTCAAAAAATGTCGCTGGTGTCCCCGTTGAACGTCACTGAATTCCACGTCTCGGGAAAGATCCTTCGACCACGATCGTTCGATCTCCGTCGAGAAATCGCGGCGTCACGCGGTACACCTGTTGCTCGACAAAAATCGTGGCATACTGACCCGAAGGAGTTGTGTTTTAGAATAAATTTAGCGGCCACCTCCGTCGTTAACGGTTCCGACACGCGGGAGACATAGTATTCTCGATTCGACCGACGTCTCGAAAGGTCGAACCACGAGGATCTACGTGCTCGACGGCTTCGTTGGCATTGTTTACGTGACGCGCGATCGCTCGTCTCCCCAGGTAAGTTAATCGGGATTTCACGGCACGTGAGGCGACGTATGACCGTCGTCTTGCGGACGCCTTTAGGAAAAATACAGAATATATCGTAGGCTTGTAGCGATGACTCGCGAACCGGATTTGAACTCGATGACGTCGATCATTTTCAGAGACCACTGCAGGAATCGATGGCTAGAGTCGTAGAGAAACGTTAATAGCGGTAAAAGGACAACTAGAGTCACTCGCAGCCTTTGCTCGAACTCAGAGTCAAGGATACTTGATTTCTGCATTGAGAGGCATCCTTAATTGTCCAGCGACGTTTGATGTAGACTGGCCAACTGATCCGGCGGGATCAATATCTCCTGCGGTAATCCCCCTATATAAGAACTTGTTTTTTCTTCGATATAATGTCGCTAATCGCCCTCGATGCCATTAGTATAAACAGAAGTCGTGAATGTAGTGAAAATTAAAATTTTTTATATACCTTCACTAGAGTATGATTAATGACCTGATGAGGTTTCCCTAATGAAAACAAGTCCAAACACGACCACGTTTGGACTACTTTTAAGTAAATACAGCTGAACACATTTCGAAAACTCATTTCAGAGATGGATAAACGTAAACCTACTTATTCCTGACATTTATCCGATCGAACCGTTAATTAGATAAGCTTCGATTCGTTCAGCGTAAAGTCTAACCTCGTTCTGTAATTCGAATTACGATTTTTGTTTAATAAATCACGTATAAACAATCATTTTTCTGTTCCTACGTTACGCGACCTCAACCTCGACCGAAAGAAATCGGAACGCGCCAACAGGAAACATTTCCACGGTCGTTACTCCATTACCTTCTCACCGATTACCGTGACGAATCGGTCGACAAGTGGTTTCGTGACACGTGGAGCACGATGTTAACGAATCTGGACCAGATATATCCAACGATCGGATCGAAGAAAGTGGCCTGAACGAGGGGAACGCGTGAATGGACTAATCGTATCCTGGCGAGCTGTAACTGGACGCAGAATAGGAGTGGTTCGTTTCGCGTCGGCACCAGTACTCCTCTTATCTGCCGCAGTAGGTCAGTGTGCCGCGATTTTTATTGTTCCCGCGATAAACAGCCTATCTTGGCTGGCCGATTTTTCCCTCCCTCTTCGTTGCATTCCCTCGATCGTTTCGAAGACGGAGATTTCACGGATGAGGTCCCACCCGAGAAGCTAGTTTGCAAGGCGGTGTTTTCCTAGCGCCGTGCAACAACCGATGATAGGTTGCACCCGTGAGATTAGAACGCGGAACGCCGATAAGAGCGCCTCAGGAGCCTGGAGTTTGCCGCAGTCATGCGAATCTTGCGTTCTAGTCGCTGGCATGAACGATAAAAAAAATCGTGATACATGTATCGGGTCACGTAATGCTCGAGCAGGAATAAACTTCCATCGTGCATTTATCAAAAGTGCATACCGATCTCGACGAGGTTCCTTTTACACGGATTAATTCTGCAATGAATAACAATACCGTTAAAAATAAAATATCCTCCAAAAGATCAATAATCGTAATTATCTGTAAGAAATACATATATAATCCACAGTGTGCGAAGGACAGGACCGAACACCTCGGAGGGCGTCGCAATCTTTATCCCTGATAATGCCCTAGCGATTTGATTCGAGTCGGCGGTTGCCGTCACTGATCCTCCCCTTTTAAGCCGGGTCGTCTTTTCTGCACGCGCGAAACGCGTTCTTAATTCGCAGCTGAATCTTTCCAGTGAGTCACCCGGCACACTCGCGCGCACATTTCCGACGTGGGTGGAGCACGAAACCCTTGGGCCCAGACGAAATCAATAATAGCACGACTCCGCGATATATAAGCCCAGGGACGATTCCGTACGGTAAACACGAAGAAAACGAAACGGACCTTCGTGAAATTCAACCTGGCTCCGGTGAGACGTCGATTAATCTTCATTTAGACGGCGCGCTGACCCTCTCGTGATTCGCGATCGATCGAGGGGGATCCCTGCTCGCGATTCGAGCCTGGAACGACGATGATTTAATTAAAGGAACTCGAATGACAAGGGCCAGCAGCTCGGTGTACGATTACATCTCGTCCCCTGTTACTGGATTGCTGCCAGTACGTCTGAGCTCCTGTCGGATCGAGCGACTACGAGCACCTGGAACCCTTGAAGCTTCCCTAGCGAACGCATGCTCGCAGCAGGGCTTTGTTTGCGCGATGGCAACCATAATTAGCACTTTGAGAATCGATCGAAAAGAAGTCTGTGCTTAGAAGCATAAAACATTTGCGATCAATTCCGCGGTGATCACATTTCGATAGATTTCGAAACGTATCACTTCTCTGGCTGCCATGAATCTATTGGACAATCACACGATTTTCTGCCGTTTTCTCGGATCCCCCCTCGACGAAGACCACGAGGAAGATCTTGGCACGAGTTCAAGCATTCGTTATTCCTCGCACGCTCCGCGACCTGCCCTCTTCGTCCCGCTTACTTTTTCGCGATGCGGCACCCGCCAGAGCGGCCAGCCAGTCGCTCGGTTATTCGCATTCGCGATTTTAGGAAAGAGGCGGCGAGAAAGAGCGAGAGGTCTGTTCGCAGAAAACCCGGTTACACGGCACAACACCCAAGACATTTGCATTTGAATAGTTGGTCGTTCGAGAAAGCTTCCAAATCCGTCTTTTACATTGGAACGCACCGAAAGGTATTTGCTTTGAAATGTTGACCATTGCTCGTGTCTTCTTTGAGACACCACATTTTTTTACATCTCGAGAAGTTTAGCGAGCTTCCAGAAAGTTTGCGCCTCGTTTGCAAATCGCTTCGCTGTTCCTCCGATGCAAAGCGCTACGTTTGCATTCCACGGAAGCTCGAGCAGTCCGAAACGTTCGAGGTCCAATTTGATAAACGATGACAACGCATCGACGGTCAACGAAAGACGGGCGCTCGATAAATCCGATCGTGCTCGATCGGGCCGATAAGATCGTCGACGACTAACGTCACGAGAAAAAAGGAACGGGCGAATTTCGGGCCTGTTCCGCGTTCTGACAACTGAAAAATTGCGAGCGCATTCCTGGACCAGCCGACACGATTCGAAGGAAGCGACGACCAGCGTCTCCGCCTCTCCGCTCGAGAGGAGGACGAGGTGGCTACTCGAGGCGATCATTAAGCCGATCGCTTATTACTCAGCCTGACTTTTTTTGCGACAACGCATTTTTCATCGACGGTTCCCGCCATTTCTTCGCGTAGCAGAAAAAAAAAATCGTTTTACCGTACCTTTGCGAGACGAAACGAAGACTAAAGCGGACATAAAGATCCGCGAACAAAATGGGATTAGACATTTGAACCCGAAATGTCAGAATTTTATGACAGATCAAACTAAGATAACGCGATACTTAAAAATTCTTATTCAAACGAACAACATCAGTTGTTAATCATATATGAGCGTGTACAGAGTGGATAACCGAAAACAATAGGAACTTGAATTGTAGAACGTGCTGCTTTGGTGCAATATTTACGGCAGCCTCAAGGGTCGGCAGATTAGAAGCAAGTGTACCGTTACGGAGCCTCCAGTGGGAAGCTGCGTTTCGTCTGTTGCAAAAGCGAATCGCAAGCTTACGCTTCGTTAGTAGCTGGTCGTTATCGCAACACGTAAGCCGACCATTTATATCGCAAAGAATCGCTTCCGTGTTCCAAGGTTCGCGTCTCGCTTAATTGTAACTTCAGCAGGCAACTGTTGGTCAACAAGAATCTCATTGATATCATCGATGATAACAAACACCGTCTGCTGTCGATGTTTTTAATATAGTAAATTATTTAGTAGATCATTTTCTGTATTCAATTCGATTCGTTTACTTACGAGAAAGTTCAGATCATAAACAATTAATAGACCATAATAAAATCCAGTAAGAGGGGCAAAAGCCGATCGAATCAGAGATAGACGAGCTACACGCACGTAGGACAACTACAGAAATCTATTAATCTCGTGTTACAGGAACGATGGACAAGACAGTTAATAACTCTAAACGAGAAAAAGAACTCGACGATCTCAAATCGTGTTTAAACGATCCAAAGCGCATGTCACGGTACTCGACGGACTCCTTTTTCGCTGATAACGAGGATCCTTTTTCAAATCAAACGCTAACCTCGAAACGCTATTCCGCAAACAGATCTAATCTTTGGATCAAATAGGAAACTGTAACGAACCTTTCTCTAATTTCCGTGGTTGTTTGAACATATCACGTCAGAACTGGACCCGTTAATGAGAACCAGTTTCGGCTCGGCTGGATCGATATGTCATGGAAAAAGGAAACTACGAACCACCTTGAATATCCATCCGCCTAACCTTCGCTCTGCGGAGGCGGGAAAGTGGTCTCGGACGGCCAACGACTTATACTTTCCACGTCTATTCCACTTATCAAGATGTAGCGTTACTAATAGACGAAGTCTCTGGAGTCCAGAGTCTGAACAGCAATGGCACTTGATCATAGAGCGCGTAGAAAGCGGCGCCATGACAGATTTATATCGGTGACAGGCGTAAACGTCGATCGACAGGTCTGGAAAAAGGGAAGAACCGACGACATCTCGTATTCGGTTGCGTAAAAGCTGCGAGGAAGCGTGCATGACAGGTTCTATCGGTCAACTTTATCGACACTGATTGAAAAATGAGATTCTGGTCCAAGGGTCGCATAAGGACGATACGAACCTATGGAATTTATGGACGATTGAATTCCATTATCCTAATGTTCGATTCAATTTTATCGCAACTGTCCATTCCCGTCTCGAAACGAAACTCGACAGCTTCTTAAGCAACACACGCATCCATGCAAGTTCGAAAGCGCGTTTCCTAACGGAGAGCAGTCGAAGCAGACACAGACGTGTCAAACTCATTTTGTCCCGAGTGTCAATTCGCTACTGTACAGTGTACCAAGGCCGAATTTCAACTTACCAATACTTCGATTTAAGCCTGTAGAACATATCCTATGTTGGGAATCAAACAGAAAACCGGAGAAGTTAATTTAAACGTCCTGCCTGTCGAAAGCGAGTGGAGAAAATGATTAGAGAACGCGAAGACCGAGAATACGATAACGATTAAACACCATTTTTCCAGTTGTACCACTCATTACACCGTTAGATGCCAAGAAAACGTGCATAAGATCGAAGAGGAAATAATAAATTCCACGGAAATCCTATCGCGTCCACTTTCGTTTTCGTTTCCTGTTCGCGGGCCAGAGAGATGATCGCGCAAGACCATTAATTAATGCAACGCCGCATCCTCGACACCTTCCTGGTTTCCGTGTTACGTAAAGAAGTGGCACGACAGTCTCCAGAGACACGACACCGGAACGGTATTTCACGCTGCACGTGCGTCTACGCGACCCGGAGCTCGACGACGCGTCGATGATCCTCGACGCGAGCGTATCTCCGCAGCGTAGCGGAATGCTCCGAAATGACGGGTCGAGCAACGCGCAGCATCTGACTTGCGGTATTTTCCAGCATGACAGCATCGAAGAACTCGATGACAATCGCTAGGTATCCATCGATGACTCGACTCGTTTCCAAGTAAATTGCGCCTGCTGCGCTGCTGTATCTTTCGAGTCATTCCATGCCAAATCGAATACTCTTTGGAGTGACATTCCAGATTTTTATGAAAATTGAATACATCGTGATGCTCAAACGTACGTCAAAGGATTTTACAAAACATTTGGAATTTGTTAATCGATCCTAGCCTCGAAAGCAATGCGACTTAACGAGTCTACCTTTTAACTGTCAATCAAACAAATATGAAGCTGGCCGAAATCAAAATCTTCATTCGAATAGCATAAAATTCTAGCCTTATAAAGCGTTATCGTGAGAGAAATTGCATACTAAATCATATCGTTCACCCCTTCGTAACCCAGCATAAGTTTTCATACGGTCGATGAAAAAATGATCCACATCCTCCTGGCGATTGTCCAAGCTACTTAACGCGCATAAATTCGTCTACATTAGAAAATAGCCGACAAAAGGCTGTTCGCACTTACGCGTCAGCGGAGCTGGCCCCTCGTGAGACGACGCGTGCAGGGCGATCTCATCCAGCAGCGTCGCCTAAATCGATTTATGGACTCTTGGTGCATCCAAACGCGAGCATCGGTCACGCTTAAACGCCGAACATCCTCTCGAAACCCACTCGAGAGCGAATCGCTTTCAACGACATCCCCCTTTCTTCCAGGTTTAAACTGCAGCGGGGAACTTCCGCGCTTCCCAGTGGTTGCACTTGCGCTCCGCTAGCCTTAGTTCATCGTTCGAGTAGTAATTTCTTAACTGGATAAAAATTGAAAACACTCGCAACACAATGAATACACGAACTCATACCTAATAACGTGCTATCATCTGTCGTTTATTAATAAAATAAAACTTTGCCCATTCACTTGGGCGCACCTTTGACAGTCGATTGGCACGACAGCTAGTCACGCGAAGATGCCATCACGCACACACTCGAAGTCACTCACGTGGCTCAGGAATACACGTATCGATGATTCACAAGAAGCAGCATCGCGTCAGATAGAGATCTCGCGGATCGTAGAGGCGAAACGTCTTCCACGAGGCTCTCGAGCGTCCAACCACGTGGTGAACCGAGCCTCGACACGACCCGAAGGAGTCTCCGGCGAATTCTGCGAGGCTTTGTGTGCGCCGAGGGGCACGCGTGTCTGCGTCAACATGCGTGAACCCGCGTGTCACGTGGCCCTTAAGCACGACTCACAAGGGGCAGAAGCCTCGAACGAAGGCCATTGTTGTCGAGGTACCATCGAGCCAGGTCTGTCTGCTACCTACGCGAAAGAATCGGCCGGTCGGAGGGTAGTTTATGGCACGGCACCCCATGGGGGACTGGAGCCCTCGTGCCGTGGACCAAACATCTGCCGTTAACCCCCACCACCCTGCCGTATGTATTTCGACCCACAGACGTGGTATTTCCCCCTATTTTTTCCTCTTTGCTTTTTCCTTCGTTGCCGTACGAATTTCTCGACGACTGGCCCACGCGTCCTCTCTGTGCGAGTTAGAGATGCTCCAAAAAATATCAAGACCTCCGAAACCCTAATTTATTAAGCGACAAGTTCTAAGGAGCCTATATTCAAGAACTGCAATTCGGAAAGCGAGTGCAACTCCCGTGAGAGACACAGGAGCGCCATGTTTTGTATCGTAACCACGAATGTTCTGCACCAATGTTTCCAGCGCCTTTTTAAAACCTTTTAAACTGATTGGTAGCAACAACTCTAAAACGATAAACAGAGCATGGAAAGAAACGTGACGAAACACGTACGCGCGGTACGGTTTGCGTCGCGATGCGTGCGCGTTAACGCACGCGAGAAAGGAACGCCGAGGGCGGGAATGTCGAAGCGATTAGGGCGGTTCCGAGCGATGCATAATGCATAGGCGTTGATGCATTGTTTTTAAGCATGTGTGGAAGGAAGAGTAAAAAGATCTTGCGACATAGACAAGGTGAAACATTATTCTACGGAAGAATAATTAGTACAAGTACAGTGAACAGGTTCGTTCAACTTTAAATAAGTTCTTCGAGGATGACGTTCAGTATACCGCGGTGTAAATTAAGAACGGATACCGAAGCATCGAACCAGCTTTAAAGGCCGGTACCGTGCCGGAAACGCAATGCTAATTTAATGCGTCACCACACCCCATGCACTAGCGACGTCCGTGCCTCATGGCAGCTTCGTAATTAGGATTGTTTCACGGTTTATTAAGAACGTGTCGGCCACGGTTTGGGGCGCGCCTATCGTGCCAAGAACCGACGCGCAGACACGTTTCTCTTCGCAGACGATTGTTGGAAATCGTTTACCTCGAACACGATGGTTAAAGGCTGCCGCGGGAAATTTACGAGAATAACAGTGTTCGAGTTGCTAATTGACCGCATGCTTTAATTACGGTAAAAGTAATTGAAACGGTGATCGAATGCGACAGGAGTCGGCCGTAAATTCCCAGTAAACACGCCGGCGCGATTCGCGGCAAATTTCAATCGAAACCAATCTCCTTAAACTTTCTCGTAAAGCTTGAAACAAATTTTACCGGAGTGTATTTTTATGGTCTTTCGATAGCTTCTTAAATTTCTTTTTTATACGGGGGAAAAAACAAAAGAAATAGGTAAGGAATGGGTTACGCGATAAATTTACCAACGCGTTGCTATAAATTCTCCGTAGATACGCGACATCCAACAGCCAACTGTCGGATGCAAAGGAAACGCAAAGCGAAACATAAGCGCGCACGGTCACGCACAAATTGCGATTATTTCCCAAGCGTTTCGATTCGCATCCCTTGTCGGGCAGTCGCGGCAAAAGGAAACCGCCAAAGTCCATTACGAAGCGTGCACAACACGCGAACGACCGCGATGGTAATTACATATGCGAGCGTAGATAGAGCACGCAGCGCGTGCATAACGATTTTGCGCGACGAGCAGAGCGGCGACGACGCGCGACCTAGCTGCAAATTGCAGCTGGTCGCAGAAGGGTCACTCGACAATTGCCGCCAATTGACGGCAATTAGGGCCAGGAGCCCGTGACGGTCGTGATTTCGTCGATGGACGGAACGACCGAGACGCCTTTCGGATATAAAACTTCCGATACTTTCGCTGGACGAGCCACCGCGCACTCTAACGAGAGGCGTAACTGAATCCAAATCAAAGTTTCACTCGATTCAATTGCAGCCGCCCCGTGGAAACGCTTTGTTGAATAAGCGCCGCAACTAATTACTCCACGGCTCTTGATTACAATCGCGAGACGGAGAATCGAGCTCCGTAACGATTAGATGATCTCAACGAGGACGAGAGTTTACGTTAATAATTGTCGAGGAATTACCGAGCAGAGATGGAGGTAATTGGAGAACCGTAGAAAGTAACGAGTGTCGTTGACCCACTGGTTACGTTCCCCACGAACGGATTTTCTGAATTCTCAGAACAGAAATCGTGAGTAGCACTTTTTGAATAATAATCAACTTTGGACAAAAACACGAATATTTTTGTAATATACATCCATGTAATAAAAGCATAAATTTTGAAAGAACACTCCTACCTGGTGTAACTCCTCGGTTTCAAAGGGCCCCGCGAATGGCCCGAAATGGTCAACGATATGTCACCACGTCTCGAAGCTATTGTTTCCATGTCGTGAAAAAATCCTATCACAGGAAGAAACAAACGATACACGGATATCTTCATCCGTTCTAGCAGCAGCAAGAACATAACTTCGAACGAGACTAAACGAAGTAAGAGGCGAGAGACCGGCGGTGTCCTTGATGCCAGCGTCTCCTAACAAGGGTTGCCGGTTGGTCTGCTGAAGTGGCAGCGCGACCAAATGAACATCCCATAAAAGGGACGCGTTGAACCTTTCCGAGAAAGTCCAGGCGGGATTCCAAGGGAGGAAGAAATCTTCAAGAGAGCTGGGACTTGCTCGATGAAACAAAGAGGAGACAGTTTTCAGGAAAGACACGATCGTCCATTAAATATGCTAATGACTCACCGTAGATAGTCAAACGCTTTTGATAAACGATGCGTAGGAAAGTCTCGGAGATAAAACGTTGTCGATCTATGTAGTTGCCTCGCGACACATCGAGATCTCTCGCAAAACAGGCTGGATACGCGACAAGAAAATTGCGGAAGTAATTCGCGTGGATGGGCGTTATTGCGATAATGCTAGTCGCGAGTGCGACTAGAGACGTCAAACAACGTTCCCTGTTATCGATTTCTCCGTTCGCGCGAGTCATTGTTTCGTCTCGAGAGGTCTGCACACGTTTCGCGCCTTCCGAGGGTGTTTGCTGAAAAGATTAGCCCGTGCCCGTGTACCTTCCACGTCTGACTTGAAGTGCGAATAATGAGACTTGTTGGAATCCAGAAGGGAGACACGAGGACCCAGCTATTTTGCAACGATGATATTCATCTTACGGTTAGATTATTTAGCGAAACCAAGAATAACATTGCTTGCTGAGCGACTGTACCAATTTTTGACCGAATCTGGATTTCGAAATGGAAAATTAACACGGTGATAAATAAAGCTTTCCAAAAGTAGACGACTGAGTAACGTTTTTGATGAACACTTTAGCGAACCACGGCTAACAGCTTCCAACAGTCTCCATTTTTTATACAGCAATAAATTTACTTATGCTTCTAGGAGAAAAAAACATTCCTCCGAGGGGCAGCTGCGATATTTTGCGTTCTTTGTCCAGTGTGGCGCGAATCAGGATTTTAATATCCCGGTTCTGTGTTTGCCTCGAACACCTTATCGTCCCTTTCCACTGAATGACGTCATTGTCTCGCCTCCTTGAAAGCTGCAAGTTGCAGCGGTGTGAGCGAGTGTGCGTACAATATTTTGGCAGACGTCGTCCGGGCCTTCTGACTCACTGAAAAGGAGAACACACGAGCCATTGTACAGCGGTCCATCCTGAGGGCGCGTCCACACCGGGGGTAGAAGTCGAGGCGTGAGCTGCGGCTCGCGAGCCTACCTTGCAGATCGATAACTCGCATGAATGAATCACTAGGCTACTTTTGTCGTCGACTGCAACACCTCGCGACTCTTTGCGTGGTTCTCGTTGTATATCACAGGGAATTCTTGGCCATAGCCGTGATCGATGACAACCAGAAAGATGCCAAGTCGAACAAGGAAAGTGTTTAATATGTTTTTATTATAACGAAGATTGGCGTGTTGTGTACGTTGTCTCTCCCAAGTAGAGTCAATGGGAATGTGGATCAATGCCAACTGCTCCGAAATGGAAGCGACGAATGTAATTAGACACGTCGTGTTGACATCGCTCCAGTTGTCGGTGATTTATAAACAAGTCGTAAAATAATGTAAACAGTTCGTTTTCATGCTACAGGACCTGAAAGTACCTTTTGTGTCACGAGTACTTGGACTCGCTGGAATCATATATTATTTCTTAGCAGTTTCTCGGATGTTTCCAACGTCTTCTTAATATTCTAAAGTAGTTTCAGAAAACAGAACGAGAAGCAGATTCCCTCCTGCAAGATCGCTAATGCAGTTGCAAGATATTTCGGGGTAACATTCTTCTGGAAACTATTCAAAAGTTACATGGATCTGTTCCAAGAGGGCCAGAAGTCCTATTAAAAGTAAATGTCAGTTCAAACCCTCTGTAAATAAAACAGCGAGGTATTTTACAAGTTTTCGATTTGTTTTGTCAACGTCTGCATATATTTTTCGATGAAATAATCAACCACTAACGACCTCACCTCGTTGCACCCTTCGTGGTGGGTGATATTTTGCGAAAGGCCCGGTGTAACGTAACAGTGTATCGAGTTTGATGAATATTCATCAATAAGGATAGAGTTTCACCCTCCTACGACAGCGCTCGTAGCTATGATAGGGTAATGCACTGTTCAGCATTGTGGGCAGAGCTTAAGGGAGCGCGATACACTCGCTCAGGGAGCTGACAGCTGTGCCCGATAGCCCACATGGCGCTCTTTGCTCTTGTCGGGATGCAGGCCTATCGATTTTATCGTGTAGTTTCGCTAACGAATGGACGGGGCGGACGTTGATTAGAAGGCAGCGGTTTATCCCTCGATAGTTATTGACTCGTCCTGCTCCTTCCAGCGAGACTAGAAGAAGCCTCATCGCTGAATGGTATCGCGTCGTCAATGTTTTCCACTGGCATCTTAAATCAACTCCCTGGTATGGGAGATATTATATCCAGAGTTATTATTACACCTTCCTCGCGAAAAGATCATCCACTCAATATAATTGAAGAAAGTCGAGCCAACAAAATAAAAGCTCCCAACTGAAAGTCTCCTACCCCTCCACTGTACATCCGTAATAACACCCCTAGTTTGACTTGAATTTTCGAATCTCAGAAGTAGCTTTCAGTCATTCTCTACATGAAAAATTTCGAACAGGCAGTCTTTCTCTCGAATCTGCCACGGTCTGAAATATATGGCATACCTAATTAGGCGCTTCTTCCAGCTGAAATTCGAATCCTGCTATTAACTTGCCAACATCCACTGTTACGGAACGTTCCAGAAATCTCCAACAATTACAGTGGCACAATGCAAGATCCCGGAGTCTCGTCCAAATCCCCGACGGACGAGGACGTCGTAATCCCGGAATAGACAATCATCATAATGCAGAACGTGGTAGAAGGTAATGATACCGAGCAAGAACGCTCCACTCGAAAATCCTCTTAAAGGTGCCTTAACGAGTGAACGACCGCGAGCTAGAGGCGGTTTAATTGGAGCCGCGATGATGAATGGCGCGCTAAGGCCGGTAGCCTCGAGGGCCAGCTATCTCCGACCTTAAACGACGTATCATCCGGAAATTAGAATGAAACCAAGGCCTACTGGTCGCGAGAGAAGCCTTCGGGGCCTTGAAATTCACGGGGCCAGGAACCTTGGTTGGCGGAAAAGTTACGACGTCACCGATTTACCAACGCGATCTCGTTCAGACTATCGCGGTTTGCTGGAATTATTAACGATCGCATCGTCGTCTTAATTAGAGCGAGACAGCGGTTGTTAATGACGGCAACGATACCACCTCTCCACAGGGCGTTTCGCGAGCCGTGATTGCTTCTCTGCAGGCGATCGATGCTGCTGATATTAGACAAGATATTGGACAGAATCCAGAAACGTTCGTAAAATTTTTACTCGCTGGATTTTGCTACCGAGAGCGAGCAAAGTTCGTACACGAAATGAATCGCTGAACAAATTTACCAGCGGTTGAGGATGTATAGCTCTACGAGTTTGCAAGAACATCGGTTAATAAGAGCCCTGAGGTAATGGCCTGAATGCGGAGGAGCGAGTGGCGGAAATGAGTCCAAGCGATTGGACTCTTGCCTATTTAGGCCTATAGCTAGCGGGTGGCATCCGATAGTAGTGAAAAGAAATATGATTGATGACCAGAACTGGCGTCGAACCGAGATTAGGAAGCCTACTTAACCCTGTGCCGCATAACGTGGAAATTCAAAGAAAATAATTCGTGTGGAGATGCGCATTCGTATACGTGCAATGCGAAATGTATATGCAAGAGATTGCGTTATACCAAAGCAAGGTGAAAGGACGAGGTTCAGCAAATAAGGCTGATTTACAATCTAAACCAGCTTAATTTAACGCGATGTTGCTTAACGATGAATTCAATTCGTGATCGTTGCGCAGCGATATTAAACAAGTTACGCAACGAATTTCTAGCAGCGAAAATACTGTCTTCCGTTTTGGGAAGGAAATATTGAAGCTTTCACTGACCGCAACCGTGCTCGCTTACCAATGATCGTATTGTTGCATGGGCGGCATTGTTCCCTTAACGGTCGTTGCGGTAATTTCGTTTATACGAACCGTGACAACACGGACGAATTCGAGCATGTGGCAATTTCGCTTTAACTCGGCACGAACGTGACGTGAGCTTCCGTCGTTGGGCAAGAATTTTTCAAAAAAAAAATATCTGCGATTATTCGACGAGGAACGTCGAGCTCAAAGGAGACCGTGTGTAACCATCGAACGAAACGTGAAATACACAAAGGCTGTATCTGTTTTTTTTTCGTGCACACCGTGTATCCCTCGAAGCTGTATTAACAATAAAGACATCCCCAGCGCGACACGCTTACGAGAGGAAACACGTGTTCCGTGGCGACTACTCTAAATATTTAGAGACCGCCTTTGCTTAGGGCGCCTCGTAAACATTTCGTTAGCTACCGCGAGGAAATGTCCCGTTCCTTGCGCGAGCCGTTCTCTTCTCGTGTTTCCACTATTTAGCCGTCTCCTCGTTCATCTTTCCTTCGAGACCGGTCCCTTCTCGACAGAGGTGGACAAAATTGATAGCTTACACACAAATCGACAACGGAATCTTCTACATCTCGGCACGCTGAATATTTTCTCTCTTGGAAACATGAAAGACACATAGATAATAACGCTGAGAACACGTGCTATTGTTTCATCGAACGCCCTTAAACTTCAATGGAGCCCGAGAGAACCTGACGTCACAGTCATTGGAAACGGATATTAAAGTTCGCACCCTTGTGGCGGGCGTCGCGACGCTCTCTTACGTAGCAAGTCTCCATTGTTCGAAGCAGAAGCGCTTGAAAGCTTCGCGACACGAGTCTGGGACCACCGGTAAACTTTAATATGAAACAAAAGTTTCTCGTAACCGCTGGAAATATACCTACGTCTCTTTTTCATTTTTCCTTCGTCTACGGACCCTCGTCCAATCACAAGACGCGACATTTCCGGCTCAAACTGGCATTTTAACGCGAAACGAGACCGCAGCGCGGCGGGAAGGGAAATTGGGTCGGCGGCGGACCGATTAAAAACAACAATAAATTTGGTACAGGGCCTGCAGCTGCACGCAGGATGCACCAGCGTTCAATAACACGCCGCGCTATTGCAACGCGCGTGTGTCCAATTCGATGTACAGTTAGGTATGCGTTTGATAGCGCGTTCGACTGCGCGATCGTAAAGACCAGTAAAAATCGTAATAAGCGCGCCGCGGAGCGTGTACTTCTCCTCGGTATCGCCACCATAATTCTCTCTTTCCATCGGCTACCGTGCGCCGCTGGAAGTAGCATTAAAACCTCCTGGCCCGCGAACACAGCCCTCGGCACCGTGGCGAAAAACGACGAACGAAACGCGGAAGATTCTCAGCCGGTTAGCTTCTTCGTCGCCCTTCGGACCTTGACACGTCCAACGAACCTAATTACGTCTTTAAGCGGGTTATCGCGCAAGAAGTAGAGGATTTTTGTGGAAATAAAAGCGATAAAACAAGGTCCGTTTTTGCGTCAGTTAAGAACGGACATCATCCAATCGACGATCGATGAACCCTCCGAACAGCCATAACGAGCATCCGAAATGAAAATTGCGTTCGATACTCGGTAGAGACTTTAACGAGGACTTTCTCTCGAAACCCATCCTCGCCGTCAATCGATTTCTGCAACTACGCGGCGGGTTAATTGTTCAATAATGGAATGTGTTTCTGGAAGTCGAGCCACGGAGCGGTAAAGTGGAAATTTCTCGTGTGTAACAGGAACAACGTACATTGATTATTTACGACGCTGATAAGAGAGGCGAAGTACTAAAAAAGTTTCGTGTTTATTGGGGGCTTATCTTTATTACGAGGTTAAATTAACCTTGTCGCAATTAAGAGTAAACGATGACTGTGGCTCGGAACTTTGGTTGGGTCATCATTTTTTATGATGATTCGACGTACTGGTTAAATATTTTTGCTGGTACATGCCATCATTGATTAATTAATCGAAAGGGTTAAGTTAATCAGCGCTACTGTATTCGCTTGCTGAAACAAGAGTCCCAACTATCGCATCTAGAACGACACTTCGATGTCTCCAAACAGCATCAACACAAGTTTCCGGTATCCCTGATCTCGTTCGAGCCCAATAGAAGAACTTGTCCAATTTTCGTGTTGGTCGATCTTTGATCTGCGTCGAATCGAACGGAAGGGGGAGGGGGATCGAAAGGATCGAGCGTATACGCATCGATGGGACAATGGTGTCCTTCTCCTACTGTCGATGTCGATCTACCGACACAATGGCAACGGGCACGAGCCTACGTGCCTAGAGGCCCGTGTAGGTAGTCACTGACATTTTAAAATGTCAGCGGGCCCTCTCGCAATGCGCTGTTTATCATTTGGGTTAGCGTCGAGTCGTCAGCGTATCTGTACCCGAAGGGGATTCAGATTCGCGAGCTCAATCCTCGTGGAAGAATCGATCTTGGAAAATGGAAATATTCGATGTGAACTTGAGAATATAGAGAGTTTAGGGTATCGGTGTACACACGCAGCAGGAAACAACACTTTGGTAGCATCGAAAAAGAAAGTGCAGGTGAACGCACCCCGAATCGCTTCTTGTCATGCGAAGCAACCTGTAGACACGAAGCCTCCTTCGAGTTCGTGTGTTTCGAGTCCTTTGAGAACTAACGTAATCCATTTTAATTCATTTAATTTTGATTAACTTGTGCTTGTACAAAGCGAA
>NC_071978.1:2489034-2513671 GCF_026283585.1 Hylaeus volcanicus | reverse complement strand
TAGATACTCGAAGACCTAACCCGAGTTCTGCGTGTGCCTGGTAACTTGTTGAGCAATGGAAATGTGAAAACCTTCAGGAGAATTTAACCTTTCCGCCGAACATGAATCGCTGATCCTGAATAGCTCGCTCTTTTTCGTGCGAAACGACCGAAGATTAATAACTATATTCGACGCACGAAATATCAAACCAGATTCCAGCCAACGTGCGTATTCACGTTTGAAAGATATCCCAGAAGAGGTACGCCGGACAACATAATCATTTTTACGAGCAACAATCCGATTAAGTCGTGTACCTCGCTGGTACGCAATTTAAAAGAAAGCAGTAAACGAATACGCTTGTTCGACAGAAAATACACAATGGAAGTCTCGTGTAACGCGTTAATGAAAATTGCTACTCGACTATAGCGTATCCCGTCGACGCCAATATCACACACGCTTAGCGATATCTCTCAATAAAAGTACAAACGCGATAGGGTTAATCGCGTGGTTCTATTAGTTTCCCAGCGATGAAAACGTAAATCACCACTCAAGCCGAAAGTTGTCGAAGAATAGAGAAAGCGTCGACAGGAATTTCCTTATCATATCCGGCTACTCGTCCCGAAAACTCCTCCTTGCATCGCGTCGCTCGAATCATTATCATTAACGCATACGAGGTGCTCCTGAAAGGTGCTGTCGTCTCTAAAATACTTGAATTAGGAGATTCTCACGAAAAAATGTTCTTTTCGAAACAAAATCTATTTAACCTAAAAATCTAACGAGAACGACGGAATGTTCATTGCGTTCGTGACTTCATCGATCAAGGAAATGAGTCAGTTTTTCACCGATTCACGGTGTCTAACTCGAACGATTTCTATCGAAATAGTTGCTCGCGGTCTCGGTCGATTCACGTGACTTTTGCTCCGTTCCTAATTACGCGTGACGAATTAAACGTAACGAGGTTTCCGCGAGCAGTGGTATAGCCTTCGCGGCGATTCGCGGTCGCATTAACCGGCTCTTAAAGAGGGATCTAGATCTGTCCGCATGCAACCTAGGAAATGTATAAAACACCTTCTGGGATTCCTCTCGTACGACGTCCAGAAACTCGAATGGGAAGCTCCTCGATCCGCGTACGCGATTACCAGGATTATACGTTCATTCGTTCGAGCTGATTGATGTAACGACTATAATCGTTGCTCGGATGTCGGCACTGGCCTCGCTAAGCGTCAGTTTAAATCACCCTACTCTCCCATCGGTCGGAGTTCTAAATTTACGACTTTCTCCGGTTAACCTGAACTCGAAGCACCGTTCCGATTTGTATTCGCGGCGATATCGAGATTCAAACGCGCGCGTACATCGCCCCGTTCATTTTTCTTGCGGATCAAATACTAATGATCAACCATAGGCACAAACTAGACGCAGTCATTCATGAATGACCTGCTTTGGCGGTACAGCACGATGGACAAAAAACATGTAAACCCATCCTTCCCTGTTAAACATTCTTTAATTAGAAATGCACCGACGATCACCTTTCGTTTAATCAATTATTAAATATAGCGTCGTAATAGGAAAACGATGTTATCGAGTTACAATATAATTAACAAGCGAGGAACTTTACAACGCAATAATATACGAATAAATCCCGCTGACCATAATCGTATGCGACATTACTTCGCGACATCAATGTCAATTCGTCTTCTTAAAGTCGCTGACACGAATTCCCTACTCTCTTCTTCGTATAACTTTTACAGTCACCCACGTCATCGACGTGTCATCTGCGAGATTCTTATTAACAAGCGTAAGTGTTCAAAAATATTGGACACTCGTAAAATAGAAGTCTTAAAGAATATTTGCATTTCATTTTTCCGAGCGAGTATAGAAACACACGCACGAATACGTTACAAACACTTTTGAAGCCATTAATACGTAATTTCGTTGACTAACGATATATTTTCCAAGACAATACTCATTGTCACACTTCTGAGAATGCCAAGGAGCGGTACATTGAGATAATGCACGTGTCTCTATATTTGACGATCATCGTGGAGAGCAAGTGGTCTTAACGACCCTGATCCTGAAACTTCAAGATGCCTAATTGTTTCGCAACGACTGGACTGGAACATTTGTTGCAGCTACGAACCGAGAGACCGTCAGTCTTCGTTACGTAATTCCAGTTATTCGGTTGCCAGTATATTAGCTGCATGGAATCGCGATCCCCTCTACTGGTAATGTCCAGACGTTTGACCTCTCAAATTCCGCGTACCTCTGCTGTTCATCGAATCCCCGGTTGATCTTTGCTCGATCGCGATCCGGGACTGTCGAGAATATGTTAATGTCTCTGATTTACACGGAGCAATAAGACGGGATGACTCGAACATCTCTTACTCTATACTGTATACTCCCCGATTACCTAATCGCGTTTATTGCAGAGAGAACACGAGCCAGATTTATTACCACCTTAATTGAGCAATTGAATCATGAGGTATGCAAGATTGTGCGAAACTCTCATCTGACAGGAGTAATCTTAGCACGAACCGCGAACAATCTCCTCGTAGGGTGTGTAACGATTGTATTGATCGACGGAGCTTTAGATAAACCAACGAATATCTGCCTATACGGAGACGGCGTTGTAATAATCAGCAAGGTTTATCAGACGTTGGGTAAATGTAATATAATAATAAAGGTTTCTAATTTACACGATTGAGATAACGAAGAAATTGTGGTACTTTCATAATTAGTTCGTGGTTTTGAAATATTAGTTACGGATACTGACAGAGAAAAGACTCATCGATAAAGTTTATGGTGTCATTAGACGTTTGAATAGTCTATTGGAGTCAATTGTGAATAAATAAACTAGCGAGTAATTGACGACTATTCGAACGATTAATAATGGTGCGTTTAAAGCAGGATCTGCTGTATCATGCTAATGAGCTCAATTAACAGATCTGGGACAAAATGTGCGATACAGTTCCTCGCTTATTACGCAAAAAGAGTTTGCTTTGATATACTAAGGACCTCTAAACGGATGCGAAGGACTCTAAGAGGCAAGTGACCCAGATTGCTCCCGATGCCTGAGGGGTTCTACTCTCAAATTTCATGCACAACAAATATTTAGCGTAATAACAAACTACTGTAACATGATCAACCTCCTGTTTGCTATTGTTCGACCTGGATGTCATAGAACTCGTGTGGAAATCTATCGTTAATATATATTACAACACTACTCCAGCTTGTTTGAGTTAGTAGACACTACTCCCACCCCTAAGATGCACAAATACTCATGTACAATCATGCCCATCAAACGGACCAGCGTCGAACGTGTTCTTCCATTAACCACCGAGCTAGAATGTCATCCAAAGTACACCTACTTAATGGGAATACAAACATTTTCAATATGGCAGCCACGCGAATCGCGTCGGGGCACTCTCCTTCCGATATTCCCTACAAGCTTACTCTACATCGAGATCTAAAGCATTCCCGTAAAACGCCAGAAGCTTACCGAGTCTCCCGTAGTCCGCGATCCCGAAACGTCAGGATCCGCTGGCCGCGTCGGGACGCGGCGATCAATAGAAGACCAAAAGGCACATGTCCCGGCAGCTTCTCACGCGGCGGTGGCCTCAACGTTGGCGGGCATGTCGTCTACCAAACGCCAGACGCCTCCAGCGGGAACTGTTGCTTCGACGTGCCAACCTTCAACTGCAGGGGTTGCACTTGTCACCCTACGAAGTCGAGAGTCAACTCCAAGGGTTGGTCCGATCACCCAACGACGTCTTCTTCGAGTCTTGCGAGATCTTTCCAGATTGTTGAGATTACTGGCAGTGGCGTTGATAGGACGACGTTGATCGACCTTAGGGGTTGAGAACACGCGGTGATCGATTCAAAAGTTCACCGATTCACTGGTCAGGGTTGAAAGGCTCCATGATGATCGCCACCAGCGACGACGAACGATCAAACCGACGACGAGTGACGAGCATCGATTGGAGTTGGAGGGAAACCTGCGAAGCCTGGTGAGCCTGAAGGGCTCTGCGTGATTTCGTCGACGCTAGCGTGCGACGACGACGACGGCGTCGGGGTGACGTCGAGAACCGCGGCGGTGGCACGAGTAACAACGCGAAAGCCGAGAAAAGTCGGGACACTGGCCTACCATCGGGTAGACCGACGACCCGGTGCGGCTCTCCCAACGCGGCGACGCACTGCGCCGACGTCGCGACGACGACGTCGTCGCCTAGGCGACCGCGACCTCTCGCACTCCGCCGTCTCCTCTTCCTCCTCTCGCGGAGGGTGGATCGATCAATCGAAGCGAGCGCAGCGCTGCGCGAGATATCGAGATGTCCACGGGGAGGATGAGGACCGTTCTCCCTTTCTATTGTTCCTCCTTTTGTCCTCCTAGAGTCCTAGCGCTTGTTCGACGATTCTAAGAAGCTTTTCCTGTAACAATGGAAAGTTTTTCAGAACATTATAGAAACTAAGCCAGCATGAAAATTATTAAAGGCGAACCACTGGGTTCTCTTTTAAACGACGAAACTGTCTGAAAAATATCATAAATTAATAAAGACAAAATAAATAAACATGTCATGTCACCCAGACCAACAGTCCCGTTCATCGATAGACCGCGTTTCACTCGCCGCAGTAACGGCGATAATCGATTGGCTGTTATCGATTAAACGCGGAAGCGTTCTCCATACATCGAACGGAAAGGTTATACGAACGGAAAGGTTATACGAACGAAATGGTGAAGAATGCGATCAAGGTTTACGCCAGATTATTGCCTGAAAAGAATCGGAAAAATGCAGTGGTACGACCTCTGTTTTATAATACACAATGCTAAGAACAGTCTCGCATTTTCAACGTTTAATCAAAGGAATACCAAGTGTATCACCGTCCCAAGAAAAATGTCGAGGAGGACGTCTTGTTTCTTGCTTCTCCTACGCAAAAGTCGAAGGACTGTCCCGACAATCGCGCGGAGTCCTGGAATTTCTCGTGAATTTCTATTGAAACATGCAACTCGCAAGTATTTTCACGCCACGATTTACGAGACACTCGAAACTTTCAGTTTCTTCCGAATATTCGAGGAATCCACGACGCAGGAGGACGTGTTCGACAACGTCGCGCGACCGGTAGTGGAAAGGTAAAAGGAACCGTATCGTTCGTTAATTGATACGAACCACGACTACTCTCTGATCGTTCTTTTATAGTTCAGCTTCGTTCATTGCAGTGCCCTAGATGGTTACAACGGCACCATTTTCGCCTATGGACAGGTAAGCAAGATCAATCGATACGCTGGGCATCGATGACAAACTGGGTTAGGGAGCCATGGAGACGTCTACCCCTTCTGGAACGTAGAAATCATACAGTAGAGTCAACAGCCTCTGTATTTTATTGTTTGTATCGGCCAATCACCATGATTACACATTGTTTCCTCTCGGGCCGTACAATACCTAGTTTCCTTTCACACACACCACTGATCCTCAGTCCCTAACTACACCCACGCCTCCAACTAAGCTCCAAACAACCCCAGAACCTGTATCTTCGCTCAATCTTGCCACAAAGCCTAGACGGAAGCGATTCTCGAGTGGCACTGAAACTGTGAATTCCGCAGACGGCCAGCGGGAAAACGTACTCGATAATCGGCAACCAGAGGAACCACGCTGACCGTGGCATCATACCTAGGAGCATGCAATACTTGTTCGACGTTATTCAAAAGGTTGGATTGCGCGACGCGGTACCAGCAGAGATCTCTATACGGCCTTAAATCTCCGCGCAGAGACCGGAAAACGTGTACACCGTCGAGGTGGCTTTTATGGAGATTTACAACGAGAACGGCTACGACCTGTTGGATCGAAGGCAACGAGAGTTCGCGGTTACGAGATTGGAAGATTTACCGTAAGTTCTCGTGACGTAAATGGCGGCCCCTCTAGTCGCGCGGACGCGGATACCCGAGGATTTCGTAAAAACCAGACCCCCCTCACCTCCCCGTTTAAGGGAAACTCCTGTTTGGGAGCCGATCAGCCGTGATTCCGATCAGTTTCAAATATGGAGCAACAGCGAGCGTAAGGTGCAACCTCGTCACCTTTATTCCTTCCTCGTTTCTCGCGGCGTTCCCTCTAACATCGGACAGTGATTACTTCGTTATTGCCTCGAGTGATTACTTTTCTAATTATCGCTCGCTATCGAGGAATTCGAATGGTCAAATTATGCAAGAACCAAGAAAATCACGGACGAGGTAATCGATGTCTGAAATGAGTTATTATATTTTTTTGTTCAACCGGTTGTTCTACCATTATTTTCTAAATTTACTATGCCGTAATTGAATATATGCAACTAAAATCAAGAGAATCTGCATTTCAACTACCTCGCACAGTGGTATCGTTTATCAACCACGTTTTGCTCGTGCAAATTTTAGACATCTATTATTCAACGATGACTATTTCCATCTAATACCAAGATACGGATACTTGAATCGTAGGAATGTATCGTAAGGATAAGCAAAATTGTTTATGCATGACGGGGACAAGTTTGAAAGTGAAAACGGTGTTTGCATAGAGCATGCGATGCTGGAGATAGATAGCCCAATAATCGACGTTCCACCGGGACAAATACCGCATCGATTGACAATAAAATACCGTATCTACTATTTTATCATCTTATCCACTCGTTCGTTCCATTACCTAACGCTGGCCGAAACTATTCGATAAATACCAGCAGTCGCCACGTTTGGTAGAGAGTATTTTTCCTGGCGAAAAGTCAATTAATCAACAATTTCCCAGTTACCGGTGACAGCGGAAGTTCGATCGATCAACCACTCGTAAGCAATACGTTTTACGTAATGAGCTAACTTTCCGATCGCACCTGTTACATGCGACTCCCAGGCGATCGATGCTTTTCCTCGATCCGCCGTTTTAGTTCCTTCGATTGAATAAAAGACAAAAAAAAAAAAAAAAACGCTAACGATCTAACCGCACGTTTCAGGCGAGTCACCATGCAGGAAGACGAGAACGGGAAGCTGCACTTGAGGAATCTGACCTTCCACAGTGTCGCAAGCTTGGAGGATGCGTACGAACTGCTGCTGATAGGCGACCACTATCGGTGAGATAATTTGAATATCGTTGGCGTTGCTGTAGCTAAAGAAAATAATATATACTGTGCAATGTATAGTGGTACGAGAAACTTGTGAATTGATTTTTTTGTGATCGAGATTTGAGACCAGTTTCTATTTCGAGGTGCGTATTTGCAGAATTACCACCGAAACACCGATGAACCCCCAGTCATCGAGATCGCACTGCATCTTTACCATCGTGGTCTCGAAGAAGGAGTTCGGTGCTGAGCAGTACACGCGAGCGAAAGTGCACCTGGTGGATCTAGCGGGGTTAGTATATTCTCGACCGTCTCGTATCGACCGAGGATACAAAGACAGCAGGCTCGACTGGGCACCTAATCAAGGATAGGCCGCTGTAGAGATCGCTCTAACGTCTAGCCTTCGTCAGGCGTCCGATCCCAACTGTTTACACTGATTAAATTAAACGTATGGTTGAGATATAAGAAGTTCTTCTAACGGACATTCGTGCAAAGTTTCGTCGAAACGATGCTCCCCTGTCGGTCAGAATATTAATTTGTTGACAAACATACACCAGCATCCCGCATTCATCGAGCATGCTCGTTGTCGTTGCATCACACGTCGACCCACTTTCGCGATGACAAATTTTCTAACGGTACACGATTCTTCAACGTGCGATTTCCATAGGTCCGAACGCGTCTACAAGTGCTCGATAAGCGGCGTCACTCTGAACGAGGCGAAGCACATTAACCTGAGCCTACATTACTTGGAGCAAGTCATAGTGTGTCTGGGTCAGGACAGCGCGGGTCACATACCCTACAGGTGCTGAATCGACTGGTCGACGGGTCTATCACAGATCATTCAGATCTCACAAATGATCTATTCAAATTTATCCTCTTTGCCTTCGGATATGTAAGGCCGAATCCGGATTTATTGCTATCTGGAGTACGAGACCGAATCCGCGTGTATTTTTCTTTTCAGCTAACGAACGTACAGAATTTCGTGATTTTCTTATTAGAAAGCGGAACGCGATAAGAGACAAAAATATCCAATCATTAGTCGACCGTGAAGCTGTCGCTTCTCGTCTTTTTATCAAATGTTTTGCACTCCTGCAGGAATTCATGCTTGACGTCGATCTTGAGGGACAGTCTGGGAGGAAACTGCATGACCACCATGCTGGCTACTGTCAGCGTTGGATCTTCCAATATAGATGTACGAAAGATGTTCGATAAAGGACAACGTAGAGAAATCATATCTGTTTTAATAGTTCCTCCCCTTAGACTATTGTTCTTTTCATTGTAGAGTTTCCAGGCTGTCTATCTAATCGTATTCATTTCACGATCACCAGGAGACAGTGTCCACCTGCAAATTCGCGCAAAGGGTCGCCTTGATAAGAAACGACGTGAAGCTGATCCTGGAAACAAGCATGCAAAGCGAGAACGCCTTGCTGAAACTGGAGAACGAGAGGCTCAAGCAACAAATTGAAGCCATCACAGAGCAGACTGTAAATTTTATCGTACCTACAATTTAACGCGAACTTTCAAAATCGTTTATTGATTTGCGCAGAGTTCCCAGGAACTCACCGCGGATGATAAACGAAAGCTGGACCGTCAGATCAGGAACTTCTTAGAATCAAACGTAACAATTAGCTGGGATTATAATCCTAAGAAGACGGAGTATTGCTTCGAAAGCTTCAGAAGGATTTTCGAGTTGAGCAGGGATCCAAACAGTTGCTTAAAGAAACTGGAGCACTACAAGGACATGGTCATTCAAAGGGACAAGGAAATTTGTATCCTACCTGTTATACTTCACTTTTTCGATGACTCTTCTATTCGTATTATAGCTTCCTGAACTGTTAATAGCATTATTAATCGATCTGCTGAAGAAGAAAAAGGGGGAACAGCACAGGAAAGAAGATCACTGTAATAGATTTAATAATGTTTTCTTTCGCTATTGTTGTTTACTTAATTACTGTTCCATTAACTTTTTAGCGAAGCCAACTAGGGACGATCCTTGTTTAAAACCTGTAAAAGAGCCGAGATCTCAAAATGAAGACTTCGATGAAATTAAATTAAATATACAGAGCAACGCAAGCGGGGAACCATGTAATATCAAATGTCAAATGCCCCAGCTGTCAATTGAAACAACGAGAACTATGTTAGATGCAAGCCTTCCAAAGAGTATAACGAGGATCGATGAAACTATTGTGGATAACATATTACCTACTGTTTTCGATACTGAAAAAGAAATTTCAGTATTAAATCGCGTTCCTTTAAAAAAACTGAGGCGAAAACCCAAACATTCAAAGAACGTGGATCAGGTGGATCAATGTCAGAGGAGAGCTGATCAAAACAGAGCCAATTGTGAAGAAAGTGAAAATACTAGCCACGTCAGTGTCATGTCTTTCGACCGATTCTCAACAAATAGATCAACCATGCCAGAGTTGTTGCCTTGCAACATTATCAATTTAACTCTGAATGATCCAGCTGAGAATAAAATGATCGAGGACATAAACGATAAATCTCGAGAGATAAGTCAACAGTACCTGCGTAGAACTGACAAGAAACAATTGAAGTGCGATGACCTTCAACTCTACGCCAAAAAAAATGTCAGCGCTAGGGAGAAGATTCGGACGAATGTCAAAATTGATACAGACAGTAACAATCCTAACGTTCAGTCTGATTCTTCAGCCACATTTTATCAGCGACTTCTACACTTCAATGTCCCCGACACTCATATGAAGTCATCGAGCAAAGAATTATTTAGAAATGAATCCACGAGTTTGATAAACGAGTCTCGGGAGCAGAAATTTAAAGCAGACTCTGACGTACGGAATTTAAAAATTTTAGAGAAGGGACACGACTACATGGAGGGTGACTCGAGGGAAATTAGTAACGTCCATTTGGCAAAAGGCAATGATTATCAATTCAAAGACGACCTGGAGAGTAATAGAAATAAAAGGACTGGAAGGAGGACGAGTTTTACAACTGACTATCCAGACCAATCCTGTATTTCCAGTAGAGGATTGGAAATTGGAAACAAAGACTCGAGTGAAAAAGTAGGTTATGATAAAAGTAATGAAGATTTTGAGAACGCACTTCCTTTAACTGGTGACCCAGAAATCGACGAAGAGATCATTGCCTTTTACACGGCGAAACGATCGGGTGGCACTTATTAGAGAATCCTTCTCTACAGTATTAATAACGAAATATTAACAGTAGTTACATGCAAGCATACAGTGTTAGTTCACAAATTAGTTTTAAGATTTCATGTATAATCAAATATAATAAATAATTAAATAAATAACTTATAGAAAACACGTTTCGAATTTCGATAATATTTTTAATGTCCATCATCTTTTAATAAATTTTAACGTCCCGAACACGTTAACGTTCCCATATCTAACTTTTCACCATACATCTTCGCTTCCAAAATTGTTAGTCGATTAGCATGAATCGTGGCGAGGCAGTATCGTTTTGCCAAATTAGGATGCTTTCTAACTTTGAAACTGATTAGTTTATCGATGTTTATTCTTATGCTGTATCTATATACAAAGCCTTGGATCCCTGAATAAAAAAAAAACGACAATATTTTATTACATTTTATCGTTGATAATAAACTTTTCAAACTCTGAAAAAATTGTAGTACCATTGTATTCGTAAATTCGAAGGTCCTTTCCATTTTCGACGAAGACTAGCAACGTCTCGATCAACCCTTGGAAATTGAGAATCGAGAACGATGTTGGTCTGTGAGCTTTTATCGTTTGCAAGATCTTAGTTTGTGGCCCGCCATTGTTGCAAATCTACAGAGTGTATCGGGGTAAAATTAATCTTTCGATAGAAGAAGAGTTGGATAGTTATATCGAGGATTTCTCTTGAGTTAACTCACGAATATCCGATCCTTGCTAACTTCCTCGTTAAAGTATAGAAACATCTGCTTCTCGAATACCCCTGCCCTAAATTTCAGATTCTCAGAATTCTTAGAACGTTCCCAAACCCTCGAACCGTTCAAAAAATCCACGTTGTATTTATAAGCGTGTCTACTATTCAACAGTACTTGATTATTCTGCAAAATGGCTTTCAGGTCATCTGGGAGTGTCGACAGAGTTTTTTCCAATTCTTTGTTCACTCGTTCTTGGAATTGTTTCTCATCGTTATCCCTTGTCAACATTAGAAAAGCGTCCTGTCCTACGCTCCTGTTATTTATCCTCTTTCCAAGGCTTAAAACGTGCTGAAAAAATACAAACAATACGAGAATAAAGGTACGAAATAATTTTTAATCTCGACCAGAACATAAAAGCTTACTGTGAACTCGTCGTTCTCGAGTTTCCACAGATTCACGGAACTTCTCCCACAGGAATTGTTTCCTGATGTGATAAAATACACAGCCCGTTTATGATTGAACGTACTCCATTGATCGACCACTCCAAAATCGGTCACGTTCACGACCAGCTCGAATTGCGTTCCAGTGAACAAGTACATATGCATCTCACAGGTGTCGTAGCTTATCATCAAATAGTCCAAATCGTGCAATTCGAAGTAGTGAAGACTAACGATCCTGCTGCCGAACTCGATGATCTGCATGTAGTCGAACGAGCTGAACTTGTAAACCTGATTCTCAGCGTAGTGCTTCAGATGACTCAGGTCCTCGCAAACGCTGTTCAAGTTCTCCTAATTAAAAATAAGAAATTGATCCCCATTTGCTCAGTGCATGCTCAGAATAATCCTCACTTATTAGATCGCGTACATTCGTTTCCGACATCAGACCGTCCATTCCCAAATGACTCTTGGCCAAAGAGTGTGACAGCTGAACGAGATTGGTGCCGTTCAAATAATCGCTTCCTGAAGCTCCCTTTTTAAAGTGAACGTTACCAACCACGGTCCACTTGCCAGAGATGATTTGCTGAAAGAAGTTGTTGGTGGTGACAGCCACTGCTTCCCATCGATTAAGATCTATGCCGTTTAAGTAACCCAAGACTCGGAAACCTTGATTGATAACGACTGGTTTCTCGAATACGAAGTTTCCTGAAAGGTGGACGCCTTGTGAAGTAAACGATAAAATAGACTTCACTTTGCTAAACAGGTTTTACATGTTTCGCGATGTCTTCTCTTTTTCCCGTTTGAAAATTTTAGTACTTGGAACTTTCGCTGTGTATACAGAGATGCAACTTGTCTTTAAGACGCTCTATAATATTTCTATATCGCGAATTTTGTTTATTTTTCAGCTGTCTATAATAGTTATCTTACCAGTTAGGTTGCTCTTGGAATTCAAAGAGATGATCCTCGTTGGATCAATGCCATTGAGAAGATGCGCGTTGAAATTACGACGCGTGTGAACGTGTCCATGGAAATTGATGTGTCCCGTTATGCTCTGGTTTCCTAATACCTGAAAAAGACATAAGTGCTATTCCCTGGTTCGCCAAGTTTCACCAAACACCTCCGTTCTGACTGTATACCATGAGAGTGTTCTCTCGGAATGTTTTCCAGTCCTCTTCGTTAACTTTTCCTAAAACTTTGATGTTCTCGACGGTGACGTTGCGACATTTAAGAACCTCTACTGGTATCGTTTGATCGGTTTTCAGCGGTATCAACAGTCTCATGTCCAGGTCGTTGAACTTCGAGACTTCGATATCCGATTGGAAATTCACGTTGGCGAATGTGATGGTATCTGAAAGTTTCTACCGTTACTTAGAGATAATTTCTCCTTCATTGGTTCGTACAGAAATTTCTAGAGATGTTTAATATCATTTAAAAATAAACAAACCTGAAGTCTGAAGACAATTACATTACCTTTGATGTAAGTAGGCCTGTTCAAGTACAGAACATCGAGTTTCAACTCATTTATGTCGACTCCCATGATGGATTTCGGATCGAAGTCTGTCTTAACTGTGAGTTCCTTCTCTATTTTCATTCCATCCTTGAAAACAATTTTCGATCGAATGGAGAAGGGCTTGTCAACGAAGACAGCCTTCTTCCAAAATTTCTTCAGATCTATATCGTTCAATTTATCCTGTACGATGAACGAGTCGTTGAATGTGACAAGGTTTTCGAATACTTTCGTCCCAGAAATCGTGACGTTGTCCTCGTTCGTGAACACCACTGTCTTCAGGAAGCTGTCCAAGTCTATTCCCTGAATTAATTCATTCGCGAAGAGGTTCTCTATGGTTAGATTTGGCGAGAAACGAACTTCTCCGTGAATTTCGAAGGTATTATTCCCTAGAGACTTGAATCTGCCCATCAGATCTCGGAACGGTACGCTACCGATATTTCCAGTTGTTTTGAACTCCTTGAGAACCGTCACTGACCCTTGAAGTTTAAGAACAAAGTTAAATCATCGTTTTATGAATCAATTCCATCGGCAATATTTATAATAAGTCTGAGCTTTATATTCTACAAAAAATAAGCCTTGATTCCGCATCTTAAAAACATCTCAAGTACCATTTACAACGACAGGACCCGTGAGCACCTGATCCTTAAAAGGATCGAGTAGATTCTCCACAGGATGCTCGTTTATCGAATTCATTTCGAGCTGATAGCAATTAACCGTATTGAATATCTTGAGTCCAGTGACCTCAATGTTCCTATCGGTTTTTAGCACCGTGTCAGAAACGCGTTCCAGAAAATCGAATCCATTCGCCGATCCAAAAATGGTCAAGTTCTGGATGGAGAGGTTTTCCTTGAAGATCATCGTTCCCATTTCATCCGGATTGTACAAATCTTGCAGGACTTGTCCGTTGATGGACTTCGCGTCGATCTTCCCTGTGACTCGAAGAGTCTCCAGAGTCACATTTCCATTGGAAAGATCTGTCAGAAGCTTATTCAGACGGTCCATCAACAGATTGATTTCATCCAAAGACATTCCATTGATGAATTTCACATCCAATCGGTCAGTTTCCAGATTGTCAACGGTGTACTCATTTATAATATTCGAAGTATCCAAGTGATCGATGAATTTTTTGAAATCGACACCGTTTACGAGTCTAGGAATGATCTCCTCGGCTACCAACGTTTCCGTCGTCAAGTTTTCCAAAGGAATATTCTGGAACGTTTCGTTCAATTTTCGAGCAAACTCCTCTTGCGAGACGTTAGCGTTTAAGCTGTCAAAAGACAATCCATCCAAGGTGATTGGAGACTTGAACACTATAATCTTTTCCAAACAGTTGGTGGACGAGTTTGAGTTCTCTCTGAAAAATGCCTCCAGCTTCCTCGTGGCTCCAAACGTCACGTTTCCAAAAGTGACGTCTGCTAATATTTTGATTAAATCTGAAAATTGATCGTTAGGTATAGATTCAACTCTGCTTGTTCTTGCGTTTAAAAAATCGCATCGTTACTTGGCAGTTCCTGATCCGTGTCCAAAGTGACGAATTCGTTCATAAAATGTCCGTTGATGATACCAGACGTAATGGTAACGTTGGATGTCATACAAACATCCCTCAGAAACGTTTTGGTTCCCGTGATCATGACATTCTCTTCCGTTTTTAATAACAAATCCTCGAAATTCAAAGGTCGTTTGTTCACGAACAACTTATCAAACGTGACATTTCCCAAAACTGTTATATCCGTGAAAATGATGTCTGCCTCAACATCGGAGGTTTCGTTCAACAGTTTTATCTTTTTCTTGGCTAACCCCTCGATTTCACCATCGATCTGCAATTTTCCATAATTCCAAGCGTGTCTACCGAAATTCTGTTAAAAATTTCAAATACTTACGCGGCAGGAACCTTCGACTGTCAACTTTTCAAAAGTGATTTCCTCGGTCAGAACGTTCTCCTTGTTTAAAATGATGAAATCCTCGAAGTCAATGCCGTTTAGGGTTTTCACGATTTCCAAACGTCCGACGACTAAGGTATCAAACGATTTCGAGCCTGTTACGTTCACGTTAGCCATATAGTTGTGCAAGATGTAGTCGAACGGATACCGAAGATCGTTTAGGAAATCTAAGTATGTATCATCGGCGATCAGCGCCTGAAATTATTGCATGAATCAATTTTTTACAGAAAGGACGATACGTCTGTCTGTGCCAGAGGGCCATATAATATATAATAATGGTATTACCCCTTCGATGACGGTGTCACCAGGAATCACTGCGGGTTTGTCTTTCCACACGATGCTCCTCATTAACGTTTCCCAGTTAACGTTATTAATCGACTCGACGAAAAGGTGTTCCTTGACTTCCATTCGATTTATCCTCGAGAAATTCACCTCGCTATAATCTTTTCTCAAATTGCCAAAGCGAATGTTCTTCACCGGGACACCATTCAGTGCGTAAATGGTCAAATTTTGAGCTTCAATGAACGAGAACGTCATCTTGTCTTCGATCACATTACCTTTACCAGATGGAAAATCATTCAGAACATCGACGTCGTTAATTATTTGCACAGACAGATCCTCGACGTTCAAGTTGCCAGTGACGTCGATATTTCCAAATACTTCAACATCGGAGTCGAAGTGCAACTGCGTTGAGTTGGAGTCCAAGGCGTCCATTAAACTCTCATCGATTTCATCGAGCTTCCTTTCCAAATCTTGCAATATTTTCGCGTAACTGTCCACGTCGAAGCTCAATTCTTCTCCGGTCAGGTTGGTGGATCCAAGGGTCACCGAACTGTAGATCACATCGTCGGTTATGGTCGCGTTCGTCACGTTCGCTTCGCGGATTTTCCAAAATCCTGTGACTATGGGATTCTTCAAGTAACTCTGGTCGAGGCGCTCCTCTGTCTCGTCCAAAATCCTCTCTTGACGGTTCAGCGTGTCCTACAAATTTTTTCAAAAGTTAATAGTCCTGCTTATCGAGCTACTTTTTATTCAGATCGAGCGTTCATGGTTTAACGCGTTTTAAAGGGCGAAGAACTCACGTTCAGCAAGGTCTGGAGGGTCAACAGCCTCTCCGTGGTATGCTGAATCGGGTGTTTCAGATTCCGCAGATCGATATGGAACTTCACGAACCGATTACCCTGAACGAATCCAAATTTGGGAATGACAGTAACCGTGGACAGGTCGAATTTGTCGAGGATATTGCTGGGCAACTGTATTCTTTTAAAGCTTGTTCCTTGCCAGCCTGAAGCGATCACAGAGTAGTTTCGCAGCTGGATCAGTAATAACGATTCGTCCCTGTACGTGTTCAATCTGATGTTTTTCACCCAAGAAATATCTGAAACATCTGCAAAGAAGAGATGGTACATCAAATTCGAGCTTTCGTCGAGTTAAAGACAAAATTTGAACATCCTGAAAGCGAATGTTTACCAAAGCTCGAGTCAGACTCCGTGTTATACTGAAATTCACCCTCGATGAGGTGAAACAGGCCAGCTTCCGGTCCTGATATCGCTAGAAATTGAAGATTACCACTCTCGAAGCAAACAAAGTTCTTCAGATCGAGCGATTTAATCACTTGGAGGATATTACCCACTACAGGGTCTCTGTACTCGTACAAGAAGACATCGTTGACACCCTGAAGAGCGAAGAGGAGGCCTTCGTACGCTGGGCACACTCGAATATCGAACACTCTTGGCACGGGTATCCTCTGACAGAGCCTAAATTAAAACTAAAATCAATCGACACGTAAATTTGATAAAGGATCAAACTTTCAAATGAAATTCTTAATTACCACAGGTGGAAGACACTGGTGGAAAAGTCGATGCTGAAACCGTACACGTCGATATGCGAATATTGCTTCCCAAAACGCATTTCGTTCTCGTCTAGTATTAGCAGTTTGTTTAAATTTCCCTGTTGGACGAACTCCATGTCCTTCACGTGCTTCTGCACGGGCCATGACCAGAAAATATTGGAGAACTTTCCATCGACAAGTCTGTACCATTGTAGCGACGTCCCAGTGTCCGACGCCACGCACAAAACGACCACCACGTCAATTTCCGGGTTAGCTATTAATGAAAAACTGCTCAGACCGATCACTTTGAACGCTAGTATGAGACCTCCGATGTTCAAAATTGCCGGTTCGTCGGTCAAAGCGCCGTTTGAGTCGAGTTGGTGGAGCCAGAGGATCGATCTTTCGGTACGGGCCAAGTAACCGGTGTCGTTTACCTCCAAGAATTGCCAATTCGTCCCCGTTTCTGGAAGATTCGTGTATTCGTGGACGGAAATGTCGGTCACGACTAACTCTGAAATCGAAAATCAAAAAAAGAATCTTTATCGAGTACGACAACGCCCTTCACGATATTCAATATGTATCTGGAATTTTACGTAGACTATATTGGACGTTGATAATCACCTTCTCTATTCCCAGCTCCAGTGTTGAATTCGTAGTCCATCCAAATTGGCGAAACATCCTTCGAATTACGTGGGCTCCTCAACGATTTGCCACCCACGAGTTGGTCTAATTTCTTTTCAGCTTCATCGAGATCCCAGCACTTTGTAACGCTCGCGAAAATGAGGAAGAACAAGAAAATTGTGGAACTACCAACCGACGAAGACATCTCAGCATCGCGACGAAACCGTGCCTGTGATACTCGAGCGTCGCATGCAAAATATTTTGATACTGACATTGAATAGTAAGATTCCGAATAACGGTTCTCAAACTGATCGTAATCATTTATGTTTCCACCGGTTTAGAGACATCGATCGAACCTGGAACGCTGTATTTCTCAAGTATATTCCGAAAAATTGAAAAATGCTCTAATGAAAATGTTTCCATAAGTTCATACGCAATCCGCGGACTTTCTTTCCCGGATGATATATCAATCGATCGACTTTTCCGCTTCATACGTACGTGCTAATTATATACTTTCACACGTATGTAGGTCAGACAATGTTAATTCGCCGTTTCCTTTACAGAAAACGTTTTATTCGTTCAACATATTATACAAAACAATTACAAACAACAAGTATAAATAACTGTATAGTATAAATTATTGCAGGCACCACGCGACGCAGTAATTAGCTCCGACGACGTTTCGTCGATGAATCGTCGACCTAAATGCTTTTTAAACGCGCTCGAGCTGTCCAGGAAACATACCTGGATCGTGTATATCTGTCTGCGATCTGTCACGCAAGCCTTAGTAATATACAAAGTGAATCTTTTCAGTGGACGGTAAAGGTTAGAGTCAACTCAAATTTCAATTTTTCCACTTAAATAATCCCCTCCTAATTATAATATTAAAACAAAGTCCATCGATACCTTGATTCCCATTAATCGAATGCAGAGTTCAAATATCTCTTACGACTACCGATTAAAATAAATTACAGCATCGAGGTTGGCTATAAATAAAAATAATTATAATTCCAACGAGTCGTCATTATTGTCATAAGAAATCGTTGCCTCCATTTCCAGCTCCCAGACTCCGCGAATACTGTGACACCTAATACAACCCTATCGCTCTACAGCTCCTTAACTTCTAAGGTACAGTCACTGATAGGAATCTACTTCTGTCCCCAACTTTCGGCTGGAACCTCAAGTTGATCTTCTCCTTGTCTTCCTCGCCGACCTCGAGGAAACTGTTCCAGTCCACCAAGAAGTACAGACCGCTCTTCCTTCTCGGAGGCAACTCGGGGTCGGGTTCGCGGGTCGTTCCACCGAAAGATTCCTCCAACGCTGCCAAATTCGAGGTACTCGAGGAAACTTCAGGAGCAGACGTCGTCAAGGCCGATTTCGGCTGATCGGAGCCAGCCTTCCCAGAATCTGTCGCTTCTGTGGATTCTGTTGGCAAGTTTCATCACGAACCCCATTTTGAATCTCATTCTAACCCTTCGAGAATTCGTAAACATTGACAGGACGATTTCGGAATTATTTCAAGAGACGAACACGCCCAATTCACCCTCCATTTACAAGAAAAAAAAGAAAGGATTAGTTAGGGAAGAGATCGAACTTGAAACGAGACACGTCTGTACAAAAGGTGAACGAACGCATGCATTCGAATATCAAATGACAATTCCAGTGAGGTAACGTTGGGAATAGACATGAATATTATACAATGAAACAGGAGTACACCGACGAGTAACAGTTTCGCTAATGTAAACATGACGCGTTAATTACTTTCACTCGGGTGTTAGTTACGGGTAGAAACTCTGAGGAGAACCTTGAATGGTGGCGTTATTCTCACGATTAGCGATGGATACGAACAAGGGGTTAGAGAAAGTGAGAGACCACGGTGTCGACGTCGATCTAAGCTTTTCGTTAATGCTTTCCCAGCGATGATCCTCGGTATGGAAAAACTGACAGTTTCCTTTCGCGTGAAAGTGAAATTCAACATGGAAGAGAAACCGAGAGCAAAACATGGAAGAAGAGTCCGAGTTAATAGCAGAGAGAGCATCTTTCAATTGAATCATGGACACACACAGCCGCGGGAAATGAAAAATGCAAGGACTCGTGGTTGAACTCTTTGACGTCACGTATTAGTAAAAAATAATTCAACCAGGTCCTCGTCTGATCCTGTTATACGTGTTGGTTAGCATGCTTCGAAGTCTCGTTAGTCCTCGAATGATCCTTCGCACCCAGAATTCCGAGCCGCCCAAAACGTATATCAAAAATTTCTTAATACCAGTCGCGGCCATCGAGGTCAACGTGGTGTCCCCTTCGGCAGCGGCAGTGGTCGTCTCCGTGATCGTTTCAGTGGTCGTCTCAGTGGTCGTCTCAGTGGTCGTCTTAGTGGTCGTCTCCGGCTCCTGTTGCCTCTTTATCTCGTTCCTGACGTCGTCGTTGTACGTTCTAAGGATCTCCTCCAGCTTCAGAGGATCTGGCCCGTCCTTCAGGACTTTTGCCGACTCCAGCAACTCCTTGGCGGCCTTCCTGACCTTCTGAATGTCAGCCTTGCCCTCCTGAACCTGCCTCACCGTGTCTAGGAGCTCGTTGATCTTGCTCCTCTGTTCCTTGTCGTCCACGTCTACTTCGTGAGGCTTGAACACGTGGAACTTGGACGTATCCGTGGATTCCATGTCTTCGAGAGTCTTCGGCGTAGTCCTCGCTGCTTTACGAGTGGTAGAGATGAGACCCATGTTCTCCAGAACGCCTCTCATGTTCCCTGGCACGGCTTCGATCAACGACGGAGCCTCCGTCGTCGGATTCATCGACTTCTGCTTCCTGGTGTCGCTGATCCCTAACCCAAACTTAGCCAAGAACTCCTTCATGTCCTTGTCCTTCACGCTGGACGTGGGCAGAGGCTTGAAGTTCGTGTAGGAGTTCAGGTTGATGGTCGTTCTCTGCGTGGTCGTCGTGGAACGATCCAGATTCGACGTCTGGAGACCGAACCTCTGAAACAACAGCTGCACCTCAGGCGTGAGGTTGTCCACGCCTTTCTTGATCTCAGATTCGGGACTCTCGAAGGTGTTCTGCTTGGTGATGGACGCTGAATCAGTTCCGACAGAGGTCAACCCTGAAACCGTGGCGCGAAGCACGCTGTTCGTGTCTGGAATCTGAAACTTGCTCTCATGGATGTCCTTGTTCTTCTTGTACACGTCCTCCACGTTGCTGCTGTTGTCTGGCTTGAGACCTATCGACGCCAACAGGTCCATCACCTCTGGTCTCATAGGCATCGAGGTCGTGGTCGTTGCTGCGCGGAATCCTCCAGAGTTTATCGAGTAAGTTGAACTGTACTTTACCTTTGGGGATGTCTCCGTCGACATGGGCGTTACGTACAAGGCAGGTCGTTGCGTGCTCATGATCAAGGCTTCCGCGATCTTCGAGTCTTTATCTGGCATCCCTGACTTCTCAGACGAGGACGCGGTCAGACGATCGTCGGGTTCCGCGTTAACGGTTGGTAGAAACGGCACCTTGTCGAACTTGGAAGGCATAGTCGGTGTCAGAGCGACGCTGGGAGGTGCGTTGTAACGCCACTGATTGGACGACAGCACGTTTTGGCTGGTCTTGTGCTTCTCCAAGTCGATGGCGATCTCCTTGGAAACCGCCTTCGTGGTAGGCTGGTCGGTAACGCTGGTGCTGTAGACGATCTCCAATTCCAACTTCTCGTTCCCGTTATTCTTGTAAACAGGATGCCTGGTCGTCGTCGTTTCCTCGGTCGTCTGCGCGTTCTTCTGGAGGTTCTCCAGGTTGAATGTGAACCTGACTGGCGAAGAGTCCAGTTTCAGCGTCTCCTTTAAAGGCACCTTCGTGCGCACCTCCGAGTAAGTCTCCCGGTGGTTCTTGTACTTGCTCTTCGTGGAGTGAGGATCCCTTGGAGTTGTCTTGTAGGACACCAAGTTCTCGTCAGTCGATGGTATAGAAGCGTCATCGTTGTTTATATTAGCCTCGACTTTATCGTTCCCTGATTTTAGGAAATCGGTGATCATCTGAGTCATCGGAGGCTTCGTGTATAGATCGTTCAAGCTCCCTGACGATTCGTCGGCGTTGTAGGGAAGGACGACCATGAGTGCCCTCTGGTACAACTTCCTGGCCTTCTCTAGCTTCTCCTTGTCCATGAAGGACTTCAAATCCTGCGCGGTGATGTTCTGGAGGATCCTGACTATCTCGTGCCTCGTCAGACGGGGCAGGCTGGGATCCACGCGAAGCTGTCGCTCGACTTCCTCGATCGTACGGTTGATCGAGCTCTCGATCTCGAACTTGGACGGAAGATCATTGTCCCGGCAGTGACCTAGGCCGAGGACCAACAGCAGGCAGAAAACCGCAAGCTGTACAGACAATCGTTGCGTCAATTAAGTTTCTACCGTTAAGGCTGCGGTAAAGGACGAGTTTTAGATGTCTTCGACGACTGAGGAACTCGATAATCACAAGTAGCACTTTGATAAATATAGAAATAAATATAGAAATTTTACTGACCCCCTTGAATCTGAGATAACCTATTGGAAAGCGCTATAAATTTTGAAATAACACGCGCATGCTGACACATAACGGATGTCAAACGCTTTACAGCCTAAGATCATCTTCTAAATGACTGTACACATCTGTCCTAGATTCGCTCAAGTTTGCGTCATTCGTTCTTCACCTATCGCCTTTCAGTAAAAAATGAAATCGTTTCTAAAACATCTTTCGCAATTTGTTTTTTTCGTAAGAATACACACGATTCTTTCACTGTAGAGAAAAAACGTCTCGGATGAACGATCATTGGAAGGATGAATCGATTTAGGACAGAACATCGACACGGCCTTTGCGTAAGATGCGCAGCTTTATGCAGGCAGGCGTTTATATCTCTTCGAGCATTTATAAATGCTCCCAATCGACTCCTGGTCTCTTTCATATTCATGAAGCGGTATCTCGAAATATCCTTGACCGATCAAGAAAGCCCAGATTCTTCGTTATTATGTATTTATTTCATGTCCCTTTTACTCTCGAGCAACGTGGAGGGGACGTGCCTGTGTGGTATTTGCATTTAATCGGCAGAATTTTTAGGAAAGTTATGTCACTGGTCAAGATTTCGTATCGTGTGAATTGATGGCACTAGTGGCCTCTAAAAATCTATTGGAACGTTTACTAGAAAGTAATAGGTCCGATTTAAATTTACTGTAACAAAATTTATACTCGTCTCAGCGTTTAAAATTTATTGCGCACTCTCAGTCGAGCAAACCTCGTAATTATTGTTAGTATCGCTATCCTGAAAACGCATTTTATGAGCGAAAGGACAGATTTCTCTCGCGAACATCGCTCAGGGCCGTTCTTTATTACTTCTTCCAACGATCAAATCTGAATTGAAAGTTTCGGCTTTAATCGCAGTGTAGTTGCACATTCTCATCGAAGAATTTTTATATAGAAACACATGGATGGATGGTAGATGGATTCAATCGTACGATGCGATAACTGAGAGATTTCCTGTCGTTTCACCGACGTGAAATAATTATTGAAGGAAATTACTGCAATCGAGGCTGCATTTTGTAACACATGTTCTACGACGTATTTTATCTATTCGAACCCCTCCCACTTCGATTGAAAGTTGTATTTAACGTAATCATAGTCTTGGGAAGGTATATTAGAACACTTTCGACTGTGATTGCAGTTCGATTCCTTGACGTTTGTAATAATAGTGAAATAAAAATAAAATAACATCGTTCGTTACATGCGAGGAAATGTGTATTTCCTTCACTGTATTTTATAATAATAAATCATTGTAAATAGTTCATTTTTATAATTGCCATCGCTGATTAAGACAACACTCTTTCAATTTACGTTAATAGACCAATTAAGACTGATACTCCTACCAATGCAACATTGCATTCTTCCTCTTTCTATTTTCTCTTCGCTTTCAGGCTGATTCGAGGGGACTTTCTACTCAATTCTACTCAAATTTATGCTCCTGTTTAGCGAAATAGCCACTATTTTCCGGCTGGCTTGTAACGAGAACCATGAAAAGCCATGACAGTGGTTCCTCGATGCTTTGTCTTCGTCGATAAAGTTTTATTAGGAGAAAACAGGAATAAAGCTTTCGTCCGCTAGTCGTGATTTCGTAGCGTTCCGCGTAAGGAGGAAACTATTGCACGTAATCGTCATAGTAAACGACGTCCACGAAATTGGTCACGGTAAACGATCCACGATAACGATCCTCGAAAACGAAAGTCACTTTCGTCTTCGACGTGACCTTTTTCATGGTCGCTGTAAGACCCGGCGAATCTACAATCTTAATTGAAATTCTAATTGCGTCAATCGACGAATTTTGATAAAAATGAAAATTAGCATTAGCATTACAAGCAAGCTACGTTCTCCTTCTTCCATAATCAAAGAATTGAAAAATGACCGTAAGTTCGAAGCAAACCCCTATAAATTTGTGTCTCGAAGCACATTCAACAACTTATCTCGATCCCTCTTAGTCTTCGTTTCAAACTTGCTCGGGAGCATCTACCAGCTCACAGAACCAAATCCTCGGAAAGGGCTAGATCGGCCCACCTAGATCACCAACGACTTTTCTTTCCATCCAGCACACGTAACAATGAAGACAAGCGCGTTTCGTGGCAGGTTATTCACCAGCGACAAGAAGCAACTTTCTCATTTCCTCGCGATACGAATTCACTAGGTAATTCCTGTCACACATGTCCACGCGCGAAAATCGACTGGCGAGTTTAATCGATCCCTTCGGGAATCGGTTCAGCGGTCACGGCTTCGGTTTTCGAGACCAACGAAGAAACGAAACCCATAACTTTGACATCGGTGGAGTCACTTGGAGAACTTACCATTACGGCAACCGATCGTCTGCGAACACAGTTGACTACTGACTGAACGACGGGGGCCTACTTTCGAACTCTCTCTCTATCTCACCCGCTTGTTTCGCCGCGACTGTCCTCGTGCACGTTGCTCGGTTCATCTGCTCGGTCCTGCGGGTGCAGGTGAACGCGTCACGTGTCCTTTCTCCCTCTGCTCGTCGACGTCGTCGACCAGCATCCGAGGATGATGCGAGCACGCTTTCATCCCGCCGCCGATACGAAATGGAAAGGCGATTTTTCAAGTTCAAGGAGAAAGAAAGTCGCATGCGACCGTGGAAACCGGTCCTACGCGAGACATCACCATCGTTTCCAACCGATTATCGCGCTTATTTTCCTTCGTTCAGGAAATGCCAACGATTATAACGTTCTCTCGGCAATATAAATAAATTGCAAGGATTTATTTGTGATGATTCGGGAGGGAACACGCTCAAGTTTGTCGAGAAATAATTCTCCTTTTTCGAACACTAGATGGTGCCATTTAACAATATAAATACCGACAATGAATTTTGTATATATTAGA
>NC_071978.1:2478405-2489024 GCF_026283585.1 Hylaeus volcanicus | reverse complement strand
TAATAAAAAGAATTGTCGGCAATCTCCCCTTTAGTAGCCCCATCTAGCAGTTCGAAAATGGTACTATTTCTCAACAGACTTGAGCGTTCAAAGGCGTTCAGAGGATTTATAACGTTAAAATACGAATAGAAAACCGTTTTCAGACCCCTGCTATAAATAAATTTTTGTCCTGTACCAAATGCCGCCATCTAGCGGTTGAAAAAGGAACTAATCGAGGACAAACTTGGGCGTTTTCCCGCTGGAGCGCTGTACGCGCTCGGGAACGCTGTCGGGATTTTAGTTCGACTTTCTCACCGCGAGATGGCGATACTTCTTCTTGCCCCATAAACGCGCGTTTACTTGAAAATGAATGAAAATTCGGTTTTAAATATATAACCAATGTAAATAATTGTTAATAACTTGTTTGTATAGTTTCAAACATTATTCCCTTTTAATCCTGGCACGAAATTTCACTAAATAACAATCCATTCGAAAGACTAACGTGTGAATGAACACGCTAACAATGTTCGTCGTGATAATCCAAAGTCTAATGTAACAAGATCACGTATAAATACAGGAATAATTAATTTACACACTTTTCACTGCTCCCTGGAATCCTTCAACCACGTATCAATGTCTACCAAAGAATTCCGTCGAACTGCATTGCGCTTGTATCGAATGGCTGTTCTCATTTCAGCAAAAACTTTCACCTATGCAAACAACGGCACACGCAATCCAAACGAGAACTCCTGATATCAGCATTCTTCGGTATAAAGCGTGCCGCGCGTGGACGTTACTTTTTACGTGGTAGCTTACATTTTTATCAGATTCGTCGAAGGGAGAAAAACTTCAAGTATCGTTCCCGCGTGGTGTCAGGAGAAGGGGGAGGTACAGAGGGGGGTGTAGCAGCGATACCAGGGCTAATCACGGCAATATCGATGTTTCTGTCGATCCGTTACAACACCGTAATCCAGCGCAGTGGTAAAAGTGGGGACTCACTCTCACTGTTCGCCAAGCAGAGGACCTCGGCTCTCTCGTCGTTTTTAAAACGCTCGAGACCGCGAGTTCGCGTCCCCAGCTCGCGTAACCCAGCTGAACAGAAATCGATAGGTGAAAGAAAGGACGTTTCGACTTTCTCAGGGCTCCATCGCGTCCAAGATGACGAGCCAGATCGAGACTTTGGAGAATTCCTTCAGGAACCTCACCTGCGACCACCATTATATCCCCTCTGCGATCGAGAGCATAGAAAGTGAGTCTCATTTCATTTTTAACAAGAGTTTATAAGTGAAGTTTCTTCATTCTCGATGCTGAAAGTATCCAACGAGTCGATTTGACCCTTGCGTGTTTGGACTCCTTTTAGGAGTAGCGTGTCATTGAATTTTTATACAATTATTAGTGGTGGTTTTTTAAAACTGGATTAAGACTATGTTGATCAAGTGATTCGTCCCTTCTCCAATCAATTTTAAAGATGTAGTCGTACATGTAATTGCCGTTGCCTTTTTGATTTCTCGGTGAGGTTTGTTTTACATTGAACGAATCATGTTTACAGCTACAGAACGTTGTAGCAAATAGAAAGTGAGCGGTCGAACATTCTGGGACACCAGTGTGTCCATACAGTTCTATTAACGTCTTTAAGAAATTGTTAAGTTGTGGATATCTATACAGACAACAGCTATAATTCGTTGCCTTTCGATACCATACTTCAAATATGAAACATTTCAAGTAACAAAGGACCCCTCGTAACGATCTTCAGGCCCCGATAAGCCTGAATTCGCCACTGCTACGATTTACGGAGCATGCGCAGACGCGATCGCATAGGTGAAAGTCTTGCTCCGAGCTCGTTATGCTTACATTCTGTGTATTTCATGTAAAACGCGCTAAACTTCCTTGGAAACACTTGCGTAACTCGAAAGTAATAATCACGCTCTTCCCAGACTTTTCGCTGACGTAGAAGGAGACTTCTGAAAATTAGGCAGCACTCGAAACTAAACATTTTAAAACGTATGCAATTTCAATGATAACAATAAAACTCATAGATCGACCAGTCGACTTATTTGTCGCAAATGTTTAAGTAATATTTTTGTGATAGTCGCGGAGGCAACGGTCGACGCTGGTTTCGAATTTGCATTAAGGATAAGCTTGAACGGCGGTAGCGCGGGCTTTCACCCGAGATGAGAGTAAAAAGTACCGCTAACATAGAATAAATGAATATAATCGGGTGGCGTCGACTGATTTAAATCGTCGAATTATGCGCTTGTTCCTTTTTCATAACGCGTTTAGCCGAAACTTTATAACAGTACAAGCGGAGCCGCTTCTCGCCGCGCATAAATTTGCCAGCGTTGAAGGGAATCAATTCACGGGAATGAATATTTCACAAGGGTGAATTTTGTCCTCGAAGAAAGTTGGACAAGGTAATCTTCTCTGCAACAAGAAATGGGCGTCGGAATAACGCGCGAAGGCAAATGCATCGAAGATGCGAATGCATAAAGTAATTAACGTCTTTCTTGCAGTCGCAGCAATTATGCTGTATTAACTTTTTCTCCGCTTCCGCGAGTGTCGATTTGAAAACATGCGTTTAAAGTAAAATGTACTCTACATTGGTGAGTGGCGCGGGTTCTCTTTTATGTAACAAATAAATTCTTTAGGCATTTAAATTTTTAAAAATAGGAAACCCAAAGGTAGCCTGTTTAATTTAAAACTATATCGAGTTGAACAAGACGACAAAGGTATCTAAAACGGTATTCCAGTTTGGAATCTCAGTGTGAATGAACGTAGCTATTTTGGAGGCTAGGAATAATTAAATTTCAAACTACTCTTGATCCTCGCAAGTTTGGGAATTAAATACCGCAATTTCGTTATCGCTTAAAAATAGCATTCGACGCATTTATGCATTCTGGAAATATCATTCGCGGAAGATAAAGAGTCGTACGGTTTGTTGCACCGCGTTTCTCTAACCTGGTGTTTCATAACGTGACGCAAGAACCCCGTCAAAGTAGCGGTTTCACAATTTAAATAAACAACCTGATATTGAAAAACGAACAAACTGTGGCGATTATCCGTAAAGTAGGTCGCGATTTCAATTCTTCTTCAATTCTACGTACAGGGATATATGTTATTGAGTCCTCAGGACGTTCAACTTTATACTCGCAACTATTATCACTATCCAAACAAGCAAACAGTCGCGGTTAAATACATCTAAGACAACTTCCGCAGAAAAGATTTCCTTCTTATCTCTGTGTAACTTGAATTAGTAAACACTTACGAGAAGATATTATCTCTGCACATTGTATCACATCAATAAGAACATGTACATTGTGTTCTTCTTCGAGAAATATTACAAAATATTGGAGTTACGTGCACTGTTTTTATAGAGGAATTAATTTTAGATCAATTATTAGCATTCCTGACTTCAAAAAGATGTAGATTTTCAGAGCTTACGTAACGCAGGATTTAACAGTCGCTTTCTCAAATATTGTGCACAATTTTGTCTATCGCGTGAGTTTAATGATAGCGAACTGTTCAGGTAAAATGTTATCCGGTACTTTGAATAAAAACTGATTTCAACACACCGCTAAATGATCTCAATCTTTCCCTCTCCAAATACTTCTTAATTTGTATACAGCAGAGGCTTTAACGTCGTGTAATCGTATAATTATGATTTAATTATTTCTATTTTAGGATTAGGCGCTTTTAGCGTGGGTTTATTGAGTTCAGGAGCGATCATCTCGACTCTGACTTTATACTTCGCCATGGACGCTTGCCACAATATCTTGTACCAAAAAGAATCAAAGTTTTACAAGATCAACGTCATAATGATCTTCGCGGTCTATCCAGTCGCCAGTGTTTGCAGCCTCACAGCCATAGGGATACCAAGGTAACTAATCGTGCCACGTCGACCATAAAACAAACCGAATACGAGAATCACGAAATTCTGCTCGCCGTGTGATTAAGCATAGGTTAGTTTCCCACGATGTAGATCACTGGTTGGAACGTTCTCTAAGTTTTTCGAACGATCACGGTAAATAAAATCTCAAGGTTCTTCTAGAAGATATTACACAACGCTACGTGATTAAGCTTGAAGGTAAGTGTTGCAGAGCAGACAAAAAGCGATAAGAGATCGACCCATCCACTCCTCGTTGAGACGGTAACGAGATTCGAACTGGAATCGGTGGTAAAACGTACCAGAAAATCCACTTAGGAGACCGTGGAAATGGCGGAAACGCGATCGAGTGTCAGCTAGAGACAAAAGACCAGTCCCTTTGCGACAGTTTTTAACGACTCTGAGAACACGCAAAGAAACTTGACCCAGCGCGACTAATGATTTTGATTTCTCTTAATAATCACGAGTTTTGGGTCGTGTCACACCTGTGCCCGATGTTCAAAATTTTCGATCGGACCCTCTGATAAGTGGGATGACGGTGAGACAGTAGACACGAAAATCCCATCGTGGGTCCATTGGCGTTTCTAATGGGTTTCAAACGCTCCGTTGTCAAAATCTCAAATTTAATTGGATTCTCAAAGCAACTTATACATATTTGAAAATAATAGTAAAAGACTAGCGAACGATGTATCTATGTATTCTTCTCCATTTTCTTATCTTTGATTATGTTCTGATCACGTGTACGATCTCTATCAACGTTCAAAGAGATCACCGGCAAATTGCCGATTCTTTTAATGATTTCCAGGGCCCAGTTGCTGTCCGAGGCGATCATCCAAATCTACCTAACGATATCCCTCTATCGACTTTATCTGCTGCTCATCCACATCGGCTTCAAAAGGGTCACGAAATCGCCGCCATTAATGCTGAAAGTCAGCCCCTGTTGCTGCTGGCCCTGTCTGTCCTTTCCAAATCTTAAAATGACCGACGCCAGTTTGTCCTCGCTCAGGCTGGCAGTCCTGCAACTTCCCATTATCCAGGTTATTTCTTCTTTTCCACTTTCGCTTCTCGGAACCCTGCTACTCTCGGAACGGAATTACTTTCCTCGGTAGAAACTATTTTTCGCTGTAAATTCAAGGAAAGACCCTCCCGCGAGAAAACGTCCTTTGTTTACGCGGTATCGATGATGTTCTGTTCTGTTTACCCAATATTAAATTTAATCTGGAACCACCGGCTTCGAACTTTCCAGTAACGAGTTCAAAGGTTAACGTTGATAGTTTCGATCGATTTCAGAGCTTGGTATGCTGCACGTTTCTGTTTATATCCATCTGGGATCCCAGCGTCCTGAGGCAGTGGGGTTTGTACCTTCAAGTCGCTTCAGTGGTTAGTATACTTCTCGGAATATACGGACTGACCATTACGGTGAAGAGTCTGCAGGAAGTCGCTCCAGGTAAAAATCGTGTATGCTTAATTAAGAGGAAGGATTTGCCCGTATAATCTGTTCCTGCTATCTGCCCTCCGCCGTACCGAAATTATTCGAAACACGCGACCGCAAAGCAATTTTCTGCGTTACGAGGGTTTCCCTTCACTGTAGCCCCTAGTCTTCGCCGGCCATCCCGTCTAGCGCGTTTGAAACTCGTGTACCATGTATACATTTTTTTAAAAAGTCGTGCAATTAAAGGATTTGATCTGAAGCGTCAATTTGCTGATATTCTTTTGGATTTTTCTTTTTTTTAATCCATAAAGAATTCTTTTCTGTAATTCGGTAGGTAGAGAAAATGTTTAAAAAAAAAATAGATTGTTTGAAAGTAGTGGAATAGAATAGCCTCGTAAATTGAGAAACACCGAGAAGGAAACGGAAGCGAGTCCCATCGCCTAAACGCTGCCGATTACCCCACGTGGGACCGCACAAGTAACCCGCAACAGGAAGCAATTCCCAAGGTCTTGGAAAACCCCCATTGTCTCTCGCCCCCGTGGCGTTAGTTTATATTTATACTAATATTACAAAGAGATAAAGTTTGTTCGTTCGTATGTAATCCACGCGGGTGAAACCGCGGAGCGCAGCTAGTAATTAATAGATTTGGAAATGAATTATCAGTCCATGGAATAGAACAATGGATATACGCTTCTGACTCGCGGTCATTTTTGTAGAGGACAAACTCCATCTCAAGACCACGGTAACTCAGATGGTGTTGCTATTCTCGAAGCTGCAGGCGTTCCTTGTGAAGAGTCTGCCGCAGACGGGCCTGTTTCCGTGCAATCCACCAATTACGCCGCAAGTCTACGCGAACAGTAAGCCCTCGCTCCTTTTTCACGGCTCGAGAAAGCATAATAACAGAAGAACGTCCTGGAACCTTCGTAATAAACGATAAACATGCGTATGTAAACGTTAACTCAGATTTCGGCAGAATTGCAAAGTAATTACATTGTGATTTATAATTCAAAGGGCTCCTTTCAAACCGTGACCTTGATATCTCGAAAAGCACGTCCTTGTAAAAAAGGTTATCTGCCCCGATCTGCCTCTTCTGGTTTGCTATTCGAGTCGAGGTCCAGGGCGTTTCCATAATCATTAAGATAAAAGGAACAAGCACCGTCAACTTTCCCTTGTCCGATTTCAGTTACCTACGATGCCCTGATGATAATCGAGATGCTGCTGCTCTGCTACGCGGCGAGGTACGTTTATTACGTGGACCTGAAAAGGGAGGAGAACACGTCGGTCGAGGCGACAGATCGCCCCAAAGACAAGACCACGGAACAACAAGCGAACTCGACGAATAACAACGAGGAGACCAGCAGGCAACCGTCGTCCCTGACCGCGCTGGATTTCGCCTCAAAGTTCGGCGTCGTTCCGAATATCCAATTAACCGCTGTCACCGAGAATTAACCCGGTCATACGCGTTGGACCATGAGAGACTATGTCGTGCGTGCGTCGAGAGATCCTCCAATTTCGATCCGAGTGGAACCTGTCGCAAGGGAATCTCGAGTACCGAAAACAATTAGTTGACAAACTGTTTTGCTCTCGCAAGCGGCTGACCATTTGGTAATATCGATGGCTTTAATCGGTGTAAGCTTCCTGGTGCTGTAATGTAGTAATTACCTGTCGAGTAATCGTAGACCTCTCATTTTAAATTTAAACAAATTAAGTACGAACTACAGCTCAGTGTTACGTAAAAGCCTGCGTTAAATAAATGGTGATAGCCAACGTATCAATGGCGTCACGTGTGAGGCAAGACTTATGGACGAAATATTGTTATCGATAAACTAGAAAATTAGTGTTCGAGTATGTTGGAATGAATGTTACATGTACAGAGTCCTCGACGGCTTGTTAACTTAAATTGCTTAGAAAAGTACTGATTAGAGAATAACGGAAGACTTCGTTACCTAAATATGAACTACTAAATATATGTTTTGCTGGCGAAACTTACAACGGAATTGTTACTGTAAAGTAAACGATATCCACGTGCTATTTTTTAAACACTTGCCAGACAGTAAGAACAGATTACATTCGCTGTTTTGTTCAAAGTGTCTAGATTCTAAGTTGAAATAATCTAATTTTATACAATTCGATGAATATGACTTAATATTTTGTCTAAATTAAAAAGTGATCACGTTCGAGTAGCTAGTATCATGATTCGAAGTATACCTGTTGCTCCATTGATACTCGAACGAAATGTTCATCTTTGCGGTTGAAGATGTCATCGCCAACTTCTCAATCGTTGACGAAGAAGGCCCTACCGCAGTCTCGTCGCATCCATCGAAGTCACTCGCGTCGAAACAGGAAACGGGAACCATCGTTGGAACTACGGGAACAACCATACGTTGCATCCTCATGCAACGTGTTCATTGGGTTCAGCAGCCGTCACTACGCATTATCGCGTCGCATGGTTGGCTGACGAATCACGTAGGATGCTCGACCAAATGACTGTGCAGCCTCTGCGTGCTCTTAGGAAACGGAAAGGAGCATGGATAGACACTCGAGTACTTCGAGAAGAGCGAAGAGGCTCTTCGACGCCACGCTCTCGAAGAAGATCGTTAAGCAAAAGTGTGTCCTGGATCCTTGGGTAGCGAGGAAACGCTTCGTGATGCACAATTATCGTCTGTAATCCCCTTAAGATAATAGACCGGAGAATGAAGTACTCGTGTCTCGTCGAGGTGTGTAGGAACCTAGCGAACCGTTGTTGGAAACTTGTGACAGGTGCATTTTCTTTTTCTAGATATATTCCAGAGAACACCGTGTAGAGGAACAGCTGGACTACGGATGCTTTCGTATTTATTAATCATAAAGAATCGAAGCTTGAACTTAAACAGTGGGAACAACATTGAACTCGAAATCTCCCGTGTCTTTCTTCCGAATTCTCGCAAAGGACAGGAAAAGCAAACACGGCCTTTTGTAAGGATAGTAAACACGCCAAGTCCCGCTCAGATACGTTTCCCGCGGTCCTGTTTATAAATAATTTATCACGTGTATCGCGATGCGACCGATGAAAGATGTTGACACACGTGCAGCTGGCTGGAATTCTTCGTCGGGATGCAAAGAACGGTAGCCAGGTCGAACATGCTCGCGTTAAGTCAAAAAATCAACATTAAAGCGAAGGGTCGTGCACGCCGCGAGTCCTTAAAAAGCCCTTTACGGGGGCCAATGAATTTTCTTTGACGCAGATGCCACGCTGCCGACCGTCTAAGCTCCAATGGCTAATCGAGGTGCATGACTTCACCTTTTCAACGCTAGTAAAAGAAGAAACATGTCACGGTTACGCGGATTTCAGCCTAAAAGTGGGCTGAAGCTTGCGGCGATCGAACCTTTAGCTATTCCACGTTGCCAAGGGATCGACAGATCCATGAAATCCACCTTTTTAGATGATACTGAGATTTTATTTTGACAGGGATTTGAAAAAGAGTCTATTATACTTCAACGTGAAAATTATATTTTTATTAAAATTCGTATACCACTAGGTGGCTCTACGAGGCAGCCGTTCGAAGAAATGATAAGCGCCAGACTGAAAAGGACGAGGAAAGTAAATTAATCGATTGGCTTTCGAGTTTGAATAATGCACAACCACCCCGGGTCAGACCAAAACAGCTCAGGTTCTAGACACAAAATAAAACAGGACACGGCGGACGTAAGTGGTGAAACAAACTCTGAAATTTGAAGACTCCCGTCTCTAGCTCGGGAGACGTCTGTAAGCGACGACGTCGGGAAGAATTATCGCGGAGGAGCATCAGGAAGTGTCCCCTTACATCCAAAGCGGGCACGCCGATTTTTCTCGTTCCACGTTTCCACCTCCGACGATCGATTGTCACCAGGGTGTTCCTTCGCCGAGGGAACCGCGACCCGAGGGAAGGATATTAATATTCCGATAACGTGTTCAGACATATTAAGCGTCTTTGTTTCGCTGGCTCCGCTCCGGGGTGGAAGATGAACGTCCCTAAGATAAGGAACTTCCACGAAGACGCTTCCCTTCTGCTTTATTATTCTTGCTCGTTCCACCTAGGTTTACCGTCGTGGACGTCTTCGCCTGACCTTGCATCTATTATCGTAGAACGTGCTCCGTTTCACGATGCAACGCGCGTAAAGTGAAACGGTCTGCGATCCACATAGCATTCGTGAGTTCAAACTCGCCTTATTTATTTCAAAAGGGATGAAAATTCAGTCGATAGCTTTATTTTCTCACTGACAAATACGTAGACTACGACACCAAACTTTGTTTGAGTTTCATAAATTAAAAGCTATTCTTGGAATCTCCTATTAAATCGCGATTACTCCTAAAAAATGATTACGATTTATTCGAGCAGAACGAGACACTCGTCCTGCTTGCCTGATAATGATACACTCTTCGTTTCTTCCACGCGACATCCCCGATAATCTCTCCCAATCCTCTTACAAGCTTTTCGCGAAGTTCCCCGAACAGGCGTCTGATTCAATTAAGATTGTAAACGTCGACTGAAAGCCTGCATCCTTGAAACGCGTTCGCGACTTTCAGGGTATTCCCTCTTACCCAGGAACTAGACAGAGTCCAGGATTCCTCCGCGTTGTTCCAGCCGACGCTCGCTTAATCAGGATTAACCTTATCTGGAACTCATCGTTGCGAACAAACTGAGCCTGTGATTCTTCGTCCATGCTTCGTTTACCTCTTTGGGATTACCGTGGATAAGCTGTTCGGTGTCCTGAGAGGATGAGAAGAGTGATTTCGTGTATAATCGCCTGGTTCCAGCTGTTTATCGCCGGACAACACGGACTGATACCGAATATTTAGGAGCAACCAGTCAAAAGTCCTTGGTAAATACATGGCGAGTTCAAATTCTAAAGTCTTACTTTGTCAACATTTTTTTGTAATAAAATTTCCCCTCATTCTATTCAGAGTTATACTTTCTGTATATACCAAAGAGGTCTCAGAGCCTGAGGGTCGAAGTTGGTTAAGCTCGTCGACAGCACAATTATTACGAATTTTATTATGAAACCAAGCTGACGACCCGTTCTTGAATCGCTGGGATCGGTCAGACACAACGTAATCGCGATTTCCATCCACGAATCCTTTTCTTGTCGAGCTGGGCCCAACCATAGTCCGAGAGGATACCGTGAACGGTTATCTGAATCCAAGAGGACGTTACGCGACGGCTCTAAAAGTATACCGCACGGTCCCTCATTTTTTTGAGCGATTTGAGGGTCCGCTGCCTACCTGCGACCTGGCCCACCGAACCTACGAAACCCTCTCTCTCTTGCACTCCCCTTCAGCGATCATTTTTATCTTCCTTTATTCTCCTT